>NC_073306.1:205323824-205556324 GCF_027595985.1 Sorex araneus
CCCTTAGGTGGTCTGGGTGCTACTCACAGCCGTCAGAAAGCCAACAGAGACCTCTACAAGGGCACGAAGGTGCTTCCGAGGGAAGCCTGGTTTATGCAGAGGTCATTTTTGTGCCGAGTGTGGGGACAAAGATAAGCGATAACTGAACCAACGTTCATCTTGCAGTTGGGTGTGCTTCCTAATCAGCCACTCCCAAAGACCTCTCAGGACGCAGAAATTTTACACAAAATAGTCATTTCCAAGTCAAAACCAAACTGTGGCGACAAGTTTCTCAGGAAGATCTCAAGACAGGACTGAGTGAGCCATTGTCCTTGTGCTTGGGGGAAGCAGGAAGGACTGAAGTGCTGGAGATGGTGACGTGGGCATTGGGGGGCGGGGGGGGGGCCCGGACATTCGAGGAATGTGGAGTTGCCCAACTTTGACAAGAAGCCCTCCAAAGACTCAGACTGCTTCAGTGCGGGCTTTGGAACTGTCTCCATTTGAGGATGTTGAAAGAGATTCCCACCACTTTTGATAACTGTGGCATTGAAAAGAACAAAAAAAATAGGTATATGACATTATTATACCCAGTAGAGTATCTTATTGGTAACTGCTGGCAGCAGTGAATCCAAGATCTACGCTTAAGAAGAAGTGGATCTTATCATTTACATGTCTCAACGACCTTAAATTATGGTTGGTATGTGGCATGTTTAATGTTTATCTGGTACAGTACATAGCTATCGCATGTCACACTCATCTTTTAACAAACCACAGAATTCTTTCCTGTCCAACTCGGTTTGGCCCCTCTCAACCCAGGCACTGGGAAACTGACTGAACACCCACTAGTTAATGAAATATGATCTGCCCTTTCACGGTTTGGGATATCTCATACATTTGTCCCAAGGAAATGAGAGAGAGAGAGCGCTGCTGGAGAATGTCTTTATACTCACACACTGAAGAATCCCACCAACTTACCGAGAACCTTTTAAAAAGTACTCATTGTCTTTCTTCTGTTGATATCTCGCTTGAGTTGACAAAGGGCGCAGTTAGGGCAAAATGCCAGCATTAAGAAGTCATTGCAAATAGATCCCTGTTTTAAAAAGAAGAAAAAAAAAAAGCAAGCAAACGAATTAACACGTAGCCTATAAACTCAGACATTCCCTGCATTAGTGCAACGTCACACGCCTCTTCGGTGATGCTCTTCCCACTCTCCTAATAATCCGGGGGAGTGAAACGAACTGCTAAACTCACTTTACAAATCGGGGGCAAAACTCAGGCTTTCTTATTTTTCCGGGGAGGGGGGTGGGAAGGGGCACACAGGGTGGGCTCAGGAATCACTCCTAGTGCTCTGCCCACTGTGCTACCTGTCCAGCCCCAAATTAGACCTTTGTTAATAAGCCCACGGGTGGGGGATGGGGGGTGGGGCGGGGCCGGGGGAGGGTGGAGGGGCATGCACTTCTTTTTCTAAGACTTGAGAGCAGGGCCAGCTCAGCCCCACCCTGGGTCTTTCTCCCATCTTGACCTCTCACATTTCCTCTGCAGCAGAAAAGGTTGAGAATGAGAGTGGAATTAAAAAAAAAAAAAAGACTTTGGGGATAGCAGAAAGCAGACAATGACTAGTATTTGGAAGAACCATGGAACGGAGGCTTGGCTGGGTTTCCGACTCTTTCCCTGGAGACAGCGGCACCTCCTGACCAGCACGTGGAGGTGCCTTGCAGGGCCAGTTCTTCATCCCGGGGAGCCCTGGGGGACGGCAAGGCTTTGTGACCAAGTGTCTCAACAGGAATAATGTTGCCCTCCAAGTTGGAAGGGCACTTACTTTGTGTGTATGTTAGTTTTGGTTTGGGGGCCACCCCCAGTGGTGCTCAGAGCTTACTCCTGGCTCTGTGCTCAGGGATCACTCCTGGTGGTGCTCAGGGGACCAGAGGGAGTGCTGGGGATTGAATCTGGGTCTGTTACACGTGAAGTAAGCATCCTACTTCTTGTACCATTTCTTCAGCCCAAGCACTTAAAAAAAATTATAGAGTTTAATATAATTCCCAGTTTATTGCTGAGCAGAACAATGAAAAAGAGGAAGAAAATTCAGTAAATAAAAGTCAGGATTTCCTAAATGGTGAAATTATCGGTAAGTTCTTTCTTCTTTCCTTTCCCACCCTTTTCTTCTTTCTTTTTTTTTTTTTTTTTTTGCTTTTTGGGTCATGCCTGGCGATATACAGGGGTTACTCCTGGCTCTGCACCCAGGAATTACCCCTCTTGGTGCTCAGGGGACCATATGGGATGCTGGGAATCGAACCCGGGTCGGCTGCATGCAAGGCAAACGCCCTACCCACTGTGCTATTGCTCCGGCCCCCCCCCTTTTTTTTTTGAGTGAGTTATTTTCATGAGTTTTTCATTGTCATAGTGATTTTGATTCTCATCTAACAGAACAAGTGCATGGGATATAGAGAGGAAAATTAAACAGTGAAGGTTTTTTAAAATATGTTGCTCAGGGCTGACTCCTGGCTGTGCATGCAGGGATCACTCCTGCCGGTGCTTGAGGGGATGGAGGGGATCGAGCCGGGGTTGGGTGTATGCACAGCAAGTGCCCTGCCAGCTGTGCTACAGCCCTGCTCTCAAGTTGAAGTCAAACATCTTTTGCCGTGCGGCCAGGAGACCGGAATGGCTGGCGCATCCTGAATGTGGGGGACCCGCTGACTCTGGCGTGGCATGGCAGGTGTGGACCAAGTGGCCCCCGCACTGCTGGGGCCAAGCGGTATGACCCCTCGGACCCTGGCACTGAGCCATCTGGCCAGGCTGAGTATCACCAGGAGTGGTCCCTGATCCCCGAGCACTGATTTGGAGGCACAAACACCCAATTTCTCTTTCTTTTTTCCTTTTCCAAAGCCAGGGGTCAAACTGGAACCTTCTCCACACCAGACTAGTGCGCCCGAGGAGCTGCTCCCGCACTGGCCCAAGCAAACAAAAACATCTAATATGAACTAACATGAACCGAGCCTGAGGAAGGAACGGACATGCTGCCTGAGAGAATCCAGTCTCTTAGCCTTCTCTTCCCCCACCCTCCTAAATAATTCTAATTCCTTAACCCTTTGTTTCAGCACCTGTTTATTTTATTTTATTTATTTATTTTTTGCTTTTTGGGTCACACCGGGCGATGCTCAGGGGTTACTCCTGGCTCTGCACTCAGGAATCACTCCTGGTGGTGTTCGGGGGACCATGTGGGATGCTGGGAAATGAACCTGGGTTGGCCTCGTGCAAGGCAAACGCCCTCCCCGCTGTGCTATCGCTCCAGCCCCACCTGTTTATTTTTAATCTTTACTTCTTTATTTACTTTTCCTTCTTTTTATCTTTTCAACCTTCTTTAAGTCAACGCCTAGTGAATACATATCCGACGCCACACAGGAGGAAATAGTCTAGTTGAGTAAGATCTAATTCCTGTTCTCTCCCAGCACGTCCATACCTGTCTTTTACCTCTGGGAGTGTTCAGGGGAAAGACACCAATACTGTGTGCTAAGGAAATTATGGAGGCCTAGAGTTCAGTGTCAGACATATCCTGGTTCAAATCTGTTTCGTATGTGAATAGGGAATATAAAGAAGAAAAAATATTCCTTTAGCAGTGAGAGGAATTAATTTGTTCCCCACTGAAGGTAATAATGATCAGGAATGCCTTCCTGAGAGCAGTTCCTCAGGAAATAACAAAGATTCTGCACACACCATTTTGCTTGGAATTTTTTGTTTGTTTGCTTTGTTTTTCGGCCACACCCAGTGACACTCAGGGCTTACTCCTGGCTCTGCGCTCAGGAGTCCCTTTCAGCGCCACTTCTGGCAGTGCTCAGGGGACCATATGGGAAGTCAGGGACGTAACCTGGGTTGGCTGTGTGCAAGGAAAGTATCCTGTCCTCTAAACGACCTCTCCAGCCCCTCTGTTTGGACCTTTATGTTTCCTGGTGTCAGGATTGAACCCTGGGTCTCATTCTTGCCAGGCCGTGCTTTCCCACAGAGCCTCATCCTCACCGCCACCTCTTGGTGAGCGGAAGCAGATGCTATGCTGGGAGCCCTGGGTTTGCTCCCTGGGTTTGCTCCCTGGCCCGGCACCACTGGGTGCATCCTCAATAAATAAATAGGAATCACTGTCACTCTCTTCCCGTTGCTCATCGATTTGCTCAAGCGGGCACCAGTAACGTCTCCATTGTGAGATTTGTTGTTACTGTTTTTGGCATATCAAATATGCCACAGATAGCTTGCCAGGCTCTGCCTTATGGGCAGGATACTCTCGGTAGCTTGCTGGGCCCTCTGAGAGGGGACGGAGGAATCGAACCTGGGTTGGCCGTGTGCAAGGCGAATGCCCTACCCGTTGCACTATTGCTCCAGCCCAAATAAATAGGTAAATAAAATAATAGCTAAACCCTCAAACATTCTTTTTATATTATTTTTTTGTTGTTGTTTGTTTGTTTTGGGGACATACCCATCAGTGCTCAGGGATTATTACTGGCTCTGTGCTCGTAGATCATTCTTGGTGGGACTTGAGAGACCATTTGGGGTGCCAGGGATTGAACCTGGGTCAGCCGAGTGCCAGTAAAGTGCCTTGCTCACTGTACTATGTCTCTGACCCTCCAAAACATTAATTTAAAAAAACAAATAGTCTTATGTCCATTATTATGGAATCATTGACTGAGACAATTAATGCATGGATTATGGCACGCGTTTGATTACACAGAAAAGCAAGATGGGAAAAAGGAAAAAGTCAAGGCTTTGGGATTAGAGCAAATCCAAGCCCAGTTTCCAGAAACAGCAAGTCCCGAGGCAGCAAGCCTTTCTCATCCCAAGTGTGTTTCTATCAAGCGGTGTGTACCACAAAGCGTAGGCATGGATAAATGAGCCAATGCATATTAAAATAACATTCCAGCCCGGAGTCTCTTAATCATGCCGTGATTGTTCCCTTTCTCCTCGCCTCCAGTGGGAACTGTGTGAAGACTGACGGGCTGGCGGGGTCCGGAAGACTGGGCAGGGCGGAGAGACGCCTTGCGGCAGTCTCAGCAAACTTTGCGTAGATGCAAAAGGGAAGCAAAGCAGAGCCTGCATTATACAAATCAATCTTAGGAAGGACCCGCGATGATCTGCCCTGATGAGGAAGGAGAGGGATAACACCCCAATAAACAAACTGATTTGATGCGTGCCAGGAAATTGGACTCATCTTCGTCCCGGCCGTGACCCTAGAAATCAGCTTGCATTACTTCCTCTTGACAGGTGAGAAGTTGCCAAAAAATTTACCAGAGTCCAGAAATTTCCTCTTTGGCAAGCTGCCCTGAGAAACTTTCTCTCTAGCGCCCCGTGAGCGAGCTGGCCCTTCCTCTGTCCTATTTTGGGGTCTTAGATTGTTTGAGACTGTCACCTGCACGCCTAATTCCAAGTGCACGGCATCTCGCATACTATTCGCACGCGCTCGCCATGACAGAGTCAAGAGGCTCCAAGCGCTACCCTGCCCGTGGCTCACACGAATAGGAGTGGCAGGGACCTCTGTGGCAAGTTGGCAGCTGAGCGAACATGCAGGAGAAAAGGAGCCAGAGCACCCAGCACCCACCCAAGAAAACAGCCCCTTGGGGCTTGAGTGATAGCACAGCGGGTAGGGTGTTTGCCGACCCGGGTTTGATTCCCAGCATCCCATATGGTCCCCTGAGCACCGCCAGGGGTAATTCCTGAGTGCAGAGTCAAGAGTAACCCCTGTGCATCGCCGGGTATGACCCCAAAAAAGCAAAAAAAAAAAAAAAAAAAAAAGAAAGAAAACAGCCCCGTGACTTTCTGAGATAAGAACAAAAGTAATTCCCGTTTATCTAGCTAGCGCTTTGTGCTAGCAAGGCCCCGTCTGTACATTATCACCCTCGATGATTAATTACTATTTTATGGGGAGGAGAGAAGTACCATGAGGACCGTTTTGTCAGTGAGGGAACACGGTTCCTTGTTCTTGGTCACCGGTAAAGAGACTGAGGCGGAGGCGGAATCTTTAGAAAGAAGAACTGCTCACGTCACTTCTTTCTTGAAAGCATTTCAGTGGCTTTCAAGTTCACCCACTGTACAAGCTCGTTCTTGAAATTCTAGAAGGTTTCCCTCCCGCCAAGGCTCCGCTATTACCTTCTGTTGTCCTTCCTCCCTCTGCCTTGCACTCTTTTCTCGCCTTTCTGGCCCCTTCCTTATTCTAGAATATCTCAGATTACTCGTCCTTGGAGACTGGAGCCCGTGGGAGCTGGATCTTCCCCAGGGGGGTCAGCCATGCATTCACTGAGCTCTACTTTCTTTACAGAGGTCTGAAGTTCTTTGTGTTTTTTTTCTTGCTTAATTTTTCTCTGTACTATTTATTACTGGCCCAGATATATGATACTTTAAATTAGTTATTTTGAAGGTACCATCTCCCATTAGAGTATTGCTTACTTCCACCATCGGCAGCCTAAGAAATCAGTTCAGGCAAGAAACTCAAGAGGATGTCAGTAGGGAGAATCTGACAAGAAACAGGATATTCGCATCTGCCTACCAAGTTCTTATTTATTAGAAAGGAAGGAAAGCAACTTTACAGCAGAGATTTGGGAGAGATCTTATATTTGTTTGTTTGTTTGTTTGTTTATTGGACCATACCCTGTAGAGCCCAAGACTGACTCCTGGCTCTGTGCTCAAGGATCACTCCTGGCAGGCTCAGGGGACCACATGGGGTGCTAGGGATTGAACTCAGGCTGGCTGCATGCAAGGCAGCCAGCTACCTGCTGTACTCTCTCTCTAGCTCATGAAGGAGAAACTACCTTAACCAAATAATCAACGTGAACATCACCCATGATCAAGAAATTCCACTCTTGTGTGGAGTTTCTTACTATAACCTAAGCCTAATCGGTAGGAAATATTTGATAAACCAAACTGGAGTCTACAAAATAGCCAACCAGTACGCATGGAAAAAAGAGAAAATTTGTTCCACAATGAAGCGATAGCACAGCGGATAGGGTGTTTGCCTTGGGTTCGATTCCTCCTTCCCTCTCAGAGAGCCCAGCAATGCTACCAAGAGTATCCTGCCCGCACGGCAGAGCCTTGCAAGCTACCTGTGGCATATTCCATATGCCAAAAACAGTAACAACAGGGTCTCACAATGGAGACGTTATTGGTGCCCACTTGAGCAATTTGATGAACAATGAAACAAGAGTGTTTTACAGATTTGTAGAAGGTAAATGAGGCATGAAAGCAGAACGCAATTTGTGATCCCAGATTGATAGACTTCCTTCTCCTTCCTTCCTTCCTTCCTTCCTTCCTTCCTTCCTTCCTTCCTTCCTTCCTTCCTTCCTTCCTTCCTTCCTTCCTTCCTTCCTTCCTTCCTTCCTTCCTTCCTTCCTCCCTCCCTCCCTCCCTTCCTTCCTTCCTTCCTTCCTCTCTCTCTCTCTCTCTCTCTCTCTCTCTCTCTCTCTCTCTCTCTCTCTCTCTCTCTCTCTCTCTCTCTCTCTCCCTCTCTCTCCCCTTTTGTCCCCCCCCACCCCCCTAGCTTTCACTGGCTCAGAGGACCCTATGCTGTCTGTGCTGGGAACAGAACTGGAATTGAAGTCATGGGCCATTGCTTCTGTCAGGTTACTTTCAAATGAGTCTGAAAACAAGTAGACTAGGAGATTGATAGGTAGAAGTAGACAGATGGAAGAGAAAACAGAATGTGTGGAAAACTTTTAGGATTGGAAGTGTGTTCAGGAAGTCTTCAGGCCATTCTGCCAATCTGCAATTAGGCTGAACCACACTCCCCGGAGAAGAGCGCAAGCTCCTTACAGACGGGCCTTTGGCTCGGCCCCTGCTGTGTGTCTGGGCCGTCTCTGGGCTCGGTAAAGCAGCTGAACCAACGCCAGGATGCCTGCTCGCCCCAGGGGTCCCCACTGAATGCCTGGGGGGCTGCTCCTGGGACACCAACCAATGCTTCAGCTCGGAGAGGTCCACTCTAGACCCACGTTTGACCCAGGCCCATGAGAATCTCCCCACCCTGCAGATTTGCAGACCCCTCGCGCCTGGCTCTGAGTGAGGGCCCCAGCCAGGCCCCAGGCCCCCCTCCTCACCCCGGCACCCTCAAAGAGACGCATCAACGGGCTCAGCCAAACGCCTTATCACCGAGCTGTCCAAGGGGACAGCGTCACAGGGCACCTGCCCAGGGCTAGCTGGTAGTGGTGGAGGGGGTGGGTGCGCGGGGACCCCCTCGCGTGCAGCGGGAGGGGACGCAGGTGGCTGTACCACCGAGCTGTCCAAGGGGTCAGCGTCGCAAGGCTCGCGCCCAGGGCTGCTCTCACGGGAAGGGGGGGGGGGGCGCGGGGCCAGGCGCGCGTCCGGCGGGAGGGGACGCGGGCAGCCGGGGCGCGGCGGGGACTCACCGGGATGCCGTAGCGGGTGCGGTACAGGGTCCTCATGGCCACGCTGGCCCCGCACAGGCAGCACTCGTTCATGTCGGAGGCGATCTGGCACGACAGGCACAGCGCGCAGAAGGTCCCGCAGAGGCCTGGCGAGGGGACACGCGCGCCGTCAGGGGCTGCCCCGACGGTCCCTCCAGCCCGCCCCCAAATCTGCAGGCCTCTGAGATGGAAGCCCCGAGAGCCCCCCCGGACGGGAACTGGAAACAGGAACCGGGGGTTCTGCAGGCCCAGAGAACAGCGAGCAGCAGGCGCACGGGGAAGCGGGCCAAGGGCGCACAGGACAGCGCGCAGGGCACTGCCGGGTCCCACCCGCCGGGAGGGAGCCCCGAGTACCAACAGGGGGTGGCCAAAATTGGGGAAAAACAAACAAACAAACAAACCCAAAAGCAAAGCAGACTGGAGGGAGATGGAAAGGGGAGACCGACAGAGGTGAAGGGTTGGGCCCCCTAGGCCCCGACTCCGGACGGGTGAAGGAATTGGGCAGCCCTGGCTGCAGGCTGGCAAAGGCCGACCAGGCTGGCAAACACGGACTCAGGTCTGGGTAGACGCCCGCCCTGCCCCCGCCCCCAGGGCCCACTTCGGTGCCTCTTTGTAAGCCGGGGATGCTACAGCCCAGAGCATGGCCCGGACACCCAAAAACAGTGACAGAAGTCACAGTGCGGGACAGCTCGGGGGACCTAACAGGCTGAGCTCAGGCTAGCCTGCAGGAGGCCCAGGTCCCCAGGGTCCCCTGAGCACTGTCAGTGGGGACTCCTGAGCACAGAGGTGGGAGTAGCTCCTGACCCAAAAACAACTAGAAGGAGAAAGAAAACAAACAAACAAAAATTGGTTCAGAGGGGCTGGAGCAATAGCACAGCAGGGACGTCATTTGCCTTGCACGCCGCTGACCAGGGTTCGATTCCCAGCATCCCATATGGTCCCCTGAGCACTGCGAGGAGTAATTCCTGAGTGCATGAGCCAGGAGTAACCCCTGAATATTACCGGGTGTGACCACAAAATAAATAAATTTGCTCAGCGCAATAAACAGTGGACAGGGCACTTGTCTTGATCACAGCAGGCCTGGATTCCATCTTTGGCATCCCACAGACCCCACTGAGTCTCGCCAGGAGTAACACCTGAGTGCAGAGCCAGGAGGAAGCCCTGAGCACAGCCACGTGTGGCCCCAAACACAAAAAAACTAAAAGAAAAAAATATTTTTTTAAAGTAAAGGGGGCTGGAGCAATAGCACAGCAGGTGGTGCATTTGCCTTGCATGAGGCCGACCCGGGTTGGATTCCCAGCATCCCATATGGTCCCCTGAGCATAGCCAGGAGCAATTCCTGAGTGCAGAGCCAGGAGTAACCCCTGTGCATCGTCGGGTGTGACCCAAAAAGAGAAAAAAATAACAGCAACAGAAAAGAAAAAATTAAACACCATTAAAATATTTGCAAAAGCACAAAACTAGACTAGTGGATGGAAGTCATTGTAGTTACCGTGTCATGTAACACGATGATCTGACCTTTGTCTTGTGAGAATATTGACTTCTCTTTCCCGGGTCTTTCAAGTGCCCCAAAGAAGTTAAATCCAGATGGAAAATTAGGTTATTAATGTAAAATCTGGTTTTTAAAACAGTGTTTCCCACTCTTTTAAAATGAACACAAGAGGGGCCGGAGCGATAGCACAACAGGTAGGGAGTTTGCCTTGCATGCGGCTGACCTGGGTTCGATCCCCGGCATCCCATATGGTCCCCCAAGCACTGCCAGGAGCA
Organism: Sorex araneus; assembly: GCF_027595985.1. Classification (NCBI taxonomy): domain Eukaryota; kingdom Metazoa; phylum Chordata; class Mammalia; order Eulipotyphla; family Soricidae; genus Sorex; species Sorex araneus. The sequence continues at coordinate 205,333,961 of NC_073306.1, forward strand.
ATTCCTGAGTGCAGAGCCAGGAGTAACCCCTGAGCATCGCTGGGTGTGACTCAAAAAGCAAAAAAAAAAAAAAAAAAAAAGAACACAAGAGGGTTCCCTGTGTAGAGGTCAAATGCCCCCATCCAGAGGCTAAATCCCCCGGGGGGCTGAAAGTGGGAGGTGGCATCGGGGAGGAGGCAGAGGCTGGTGCTTTTGGGGCGGGCACTGTGGCAGGGGTGAGGGGAGAGAGCCACTGCACTCACACACGCCCATGTCGCTGCAGCAGTCGAAGGCGCCCGTCTGCCAGTCACTGGACATGGGGGCGCCCATGCCAAAGCCCGGCTGAGTGACGATTGGGTTCATGTTTCAGGTCAAGTTCAAAACGGCACTTCCTGTGAAAACAAAGCCCAAACGGTTAACTCTGTGCTCTAAAGAGAAGGTTGGGACTCGTTGAAAAGGCATTTCATGAACATTAGAGACTGACACACAGCAGACACAAGGGCCAGGAGGATTGCCCCATGGTGGGCAGCCTGCCTCGTGAGCTGGGGGGGAAGGCAGCTGGGACAGAGAAGGGGTCACTGAGTCAGTGATGGTTGGAGGGATCCCTCGGGCTGGGAGATGTGTGCTGAGAGTAGATAAAGCACCAAGTGTGATAACCTCTCGGTATCTGTATTGCAAACCATAATGCCCAAAAGTAGAGAGAGACTAGGGGGGGACATTGTCTGCCATGGAGCAGGGGGAGAGTAGGGAAGGGGGGAGATACTGGGGACATTGGTGGTGGAGAATGTGCACTGGTGGAGGGATGGGTGTTTGATCACTGCAGGACTGAAACTCAAACATGAAAGATATGAAAGCTTTGTAACTCTATCTCACAGTGATTCAATTAGAAAATCAATTAATTAAAAAGAAAGAGAAAGAGAGAAAGAAAGAAAGAAAGAAAGAAAGAAAGAAAGAAAGAAAGAAAGAAAGAAAGAAAGAAAGAAAGAAAGAGAGAAAGAAAGAAAGAAAAGTCATTTCAAAAGAAAGAAAGAAAGAAAGAAAGAAAAAGAAAGAAAGAAAGAAAGAAAGAAAGAAAGAAAGAAAGAAAGAAAGAAAGAAAGAAAGAAAGAAAGAAAGAAAGAAAGAAAGAAAGAAAGAAAGAAAAGTCATTTCATGGCCTCTCTCCTGAACTGCGGCGTTTACATTCAACTCACTTCACCTCACCAAACATCCACCACCAAGTGGGGCTAGAAGAGGGAAGCCCTCACAGGAAACCCAACTGTCCCGAAACCTTGATCCTGTCCCTAAACCAGGTAGTCTCTTTGCAGTTCAACAACCAAGGGAAGTCTCAGGAGCCCAACCCAGTGAGAATGCGCAAAGGGCAAATTGTGCTTGGTTTTGCAGCGATGCACATCAAAACTTTTCTCTTCCAGGAAACTGCCACAGAGGCCGACGGGAGGTGGGGTGGGGCAGGGGACACAGGTGGTGGGAAATGTATACTGGCGAAGGGACAGTGCTGAAACATTGAAGGACTGAAGCCCAATCATGAGTCACTTTGTAACTGTGTCTCTCATGGTGATTCAATAAGAACAAAAACCAAAAAAACTGTTCACTCTGTGATCCCAGGTGTAAATCTCAAGCTGTACTTTCATTTTGACCCTGCTCACACCTCGTGGTTTTTATTCAGAGATTACTTTTTTTTAATTAATTTATTCTTTTATTGAATCACCATGTGGAAAGTTACAAAGCTTTCAGGTTTAAGTCCCAGTTATACAATGCTCGAACACCCATCCCTTCATCAGTGCACATATTCCACCACCAAGAATCACAGTAAACCTCCCCTCTCCCCCCACCTCCCCAGGCCCCCACCCCACCTATAACTGGTAAATTTCACTTTACTTTCACTTTACTTTGCGGCCACTTGACCTCATATCTCTTCATTTTCAGCAATGGAAAACATTATCAAATGCTTCCTTTTCAGCAGGTCGACTTTAGGGGGGAGAAACTCCAAACAATAATAGTGAGTTTTTTGTTGAAATATTGAATGTAATCAGAGATTACTTTAGTCCCAGGTTAAAAGACACAGTGGTTGAGCATTTGCCTTACACGTGGCTGACTTGGGTTCGATCCCCAGCATCCCAGTGGGTCCCCTGAGCACTGCCAGGAGTCATTCCTGAGTGCAGAGCCAGGAGTCACCCCCCAGCACCACCAGGTATGCCCCAAGCCCCCCACAAAAACATATGGCAGTATCTGGTGACATTTTTGATTGTCACAATTGGAGGGTGGGGTGAGGTGCTAGTGTTACCTGGTAGTTAAGTCTGAATGTGTGAAAATCGACCTCCGTTGCCATAGTAGGAAGTGGTGCTCTGTCTGCAAATGTTTAGTACAGCGAGTGGAGCTTATAGCTCTGGCCAGGTGCCTGGGCTAAGTGAGGGTGAGTCAGTTATTGTCTACACAGACCCTATGTGTGCTGTGTTGGTTGCTGTGTGTCCGTGCTGCCACACGGAACGGCGTGTCTGACTGCAGACAGGAGTTTTGCAGAAGTCACCCATGAGCCACCGAGGGGGCATTAGCAAACGAGGGCAGATCACGACATCAAAAGACACAACCAGCTGGCTGTCACGCCTTTAGTCCCTCATCAGAATGGGGGAACATTTGCCCCTCTCGGCCCAGCAGGAGCAATCGTGGCCAGTAACAGAGGGAAGGGAAGAGAAAAGAATGTGGCTCTTGGGGCTGGAGTGATAGCACAGCGGGTAGGGCGCTTGCCTTGCACGTGGCCTACTCGAGTTCGATCCCCAGCACCCCATATGGTCCTCCAGGCATTGCCAGAAGTAATTCCTGAGTGCAGAGCCAGGAGTAACCCCTGAGCATCGCTGGGTGTGACCCAAAAAAAAAGCAAAAAAAAAAAAAAAAGAATGTGGCTTTGAGAGAGAAACACTCAGCATCTGCCTAATCTCCCTGGTGGAAGGGTATCAAAGGCCTACAGGCTCCTGTCATTTAGGGACGATGAACTCCGCAACCTTGGTCGTACCGTCCTCGTACTGGAAAGAGCCTACTGAAGGTTCTGGAATGAACCGGCCAGAGCGGTGAAGTCTGTGCTTGTAGCAGGTTGCTCGGCCTCCCAGGTGAATCAGCAGCACACAAAGGCCTGGCACATGTCCCAGCGACCACGGGCACCTAGGCTTTGCTCAGTTACCACACAAGGCGGGGGTGGGGCGGGGGGGAGTGACAAATATTTGCTGGTCCTGGTGGGTATGTTCCCAGATTAATAGCAGCATTGCCCCAGCAGGACGAAGCCGGCCAAGTGACTAAGGCCATGCTCTAGGAAGTAGGTCAGGTCTGGGCTATTCCCTCTTAGCTGGCGCGGAAGCCTAGAAGTGACCAAGGCCCCAAATTAAGAGCTGCTCCCGGAAGCTACATATGGAAGTTGCTAGAAAGCAGCTAGAGTGGGAGAAGCTGCTTCTGCTGGTAGCTCTGTCTGCGGACACCTGTGAGATGTGAGGAGCTGGAGCACTGCCGGTCAGTGGCGGTGGTGGTCAGTGTCGCCACCCCCGAGGGCCCAGGAGCCAGAGGCCGGCCATTTCAGCCATCGCTTTTACATTTACATTTCAGTAAATACATTGCTGCTCTAAAGTGCTTACTGGATTTGCATTTTTGACAGCAGGAGTTTTTTTTTTCCATACCAGAGAAGTCCCGTGGCCCTTCTTTGATTAAGAAAGCAAGAAGGGAGTTGACTGTGTGGGGTGAGGGTGATTAACCCTTGCTTGCTCAGGCAATGCAGGTCTGTGAGGCTTGACTCCCAGCCAGCAATAATCGGAGGCCAGAGGGTCAGGCCCAGATGCTGAAGGCAAGCCATGAAGGGCCGAGGGTCCAACTCAGAGTTCGGCTCATGCTAAGCTTGTGTTTATCACATGCGCCACCAGCACAATGCAGGCTCGTTGATTACCTGAAGCTGAAGGTGTTTTTTTTTTTTTTCAAATTATTTTCTTTTTAAAAAAAATTTTATTGAGTCACCGTGAGATAGTTACAAGCTTTCATGTTTGGGTTTCAATCATACAATGATCAAACACCCATCCCTCCACCAGTGCACATTCCCCACCACCAATATCCCCAGGATACCCCCCGTTTCCCACCCTCCCCCTGCCTCTCTGGCGACAATATTCCCCATACTCTCTACTTTTGGGCATTATGATTTGCAATACAGATACTGAAAGGTCATCATGTTTGGTCCATTATCTACTTTCAACACACATCTCCCATCCCGACTGATTCCTCCAGCCATCATTTTCTTAGCCAAAATCTGGAAACAACCCAAGTGCCCTAGAACAGATGACTGGTTAAATAAACTTTGATACATCTATACAATGGAATACTACGCAGCTGTTAGGAGAGATGAAGTAATGAAATTTGCTTATAAATAGATAGATATGGAGAGTATCATGCTATGTGAAATGAGTCAGAAAGAGAGGGACAGATATAGAAAGACTGCACTCATTTGTGGAGTATAAAACAACATCACATGAGGCTGACACCCAAGGACAGTAGGTATAAGGGTCAGGAAGATTGCTCCATAGCTGGAAGCCTGCCTCCTGAGCAGAGGGGAGAAGGCAGCTGGAATAGAGAAAGGATCACTAAGAAAATGAAGGTGTTTGAGAAAACATTCTCACCTCCTCCCCAACCCCCTTTACCCTGAAGGCAAGAGAAAAGTCTTTCTACACCAGAATTTCAGGGCAGAGAATGAGAACACCTTGTGGTCTCCGCGCCCTGTAGTACCACTTCCTGTGCTGCTTATTTCTTTGGGTCCTCGTGTTCTTGTGAAGATTCTCATGTATACGTAAAAGCTGGACAGAATGTACATGTTCCCCCCTCCTTAATTTGCCTTTGCTGTTTCATTTTCAGGGACAACTGGAAACTCAAAGAGGGTGGGCAAAAGCTCCTCTCTCACACACGCCACACTGCTGTGTTTCTTCACTTACACCCTTCAGTTATTTTCAGAATTGTTTTTCCTTCCCCAACATGTGGCAATATCGGGTCACTGCACAGGGGCAGGGATCCGCTATTGGCTTCTAGTGGAGACCCATATCGCCTTTCCTCACTCCTCTCCCAACTTCCCCTCGCCCAGATAGTGCAAGGAATCCAGAGTCAAGGCTGAGAACCCTGGTGCCTACTCCCATTTGTGTATAGGATCTGAGACATTCACAAACTTCCGTACGTAAGATAAAAAGTGAAAGGCAGTTGACGGAGGGAAAATAAAGCCCCGAGCAATGTTAGCCCATGCTTTCTTTCCCATACTGTGCTGCCTGAAACTTTCTACCAGGCAACGCCAATAAGGATCACAGATATTTAGGGCGTTGGCCATGTCCATACAATAAAAAAATTAATAAGTCATGAAAGCTTTTGATGGCTTCTCTGCATCAGTAGAACTTACTTCCTGGCATAAGGTCAAAACATAAATTTTTGTTTTGTTTGTTTATTTGTTTTGCTTTTGGGGGCCACACGTGGCTGTGCTGGAGGGTTACAACTGGCTCTGCATGCAAGAATTGCTCCTGGTGGGGCCGGAGCAATAGCACAGCGGGAGGGAAGGGCGTTTGCCTTGCATGCGGCAGATGGGGGCGGGTGTTCAATTCTCAGCATCCCATATGGCCCATATGGCCATATGGTCCCGGTCCCCCAAGCAATGCCGGGAGTAATTCCTGGGTGCAAGGCCAGGAGTAACCCCTGAGCATTGCTGGGTATGATACCTCCCCCCCCAAAAAAGAAAATTACTCCTGGTGGTGCTCGAGGATGGGGGTGGGGGGGTGGGAACAAACCCAGGTCAGCCAGGTGCAAGCAAAGCGCCCTGCAGGCTATACTATTGCTCCAGCCCCCAAAGCGTAATTCTTAGCTTATATCACCAGAACCATCTAGGAGACAATAAAGCCATCCCAGCGATGTACTCTTAGATAATTGGACCGATTCAAGATTGAAAAGAGAGAAACCCATGCCAATCCGCCATGCCAGTATTTCACCAACTGGGCAGCTGCAAGGCTGAGCCTGGTAAGAACCTGAGTAGATTCCCAATTTGGGTTGCAGAGTCCGCGGAAGAAAAAGCCACAGCAGGAGGGCGTCTGAGGCCAATGTACTGCTGTGAATATTCAAGAACGTCGCCAGGTCACATTCCTGCATAGATGACCACCTCGGGGGAGGGAGGGGGCCAGTGACCAGCCTGATCCAACATCCAGATAAGTCAAAAGTAGAGCTGGGAAGAAGCATGTGTTTTCTTCAGAAACCCGGTCTGCGATCTCTTTACGAAATAGTCAAGGGTGAACTTTAGAAAGAGTTAGCCAACTTATGGTGAAAATGAGAAAATGAATCCACTTACGGCAGACTGTTTTGTCAAGCAGTGCGACTGGGCATGCATTACTAAATTGCGTGAGGCTGTAGGACTGATCAAAGACTCAGAGTTCTACATCAGGAAACCTGGAAAAGTTCGCTATTAAGGGTTATCAAAATCCACCCTCCGTGATAACGAAGAATGAAGCCATACACTCAGAGTTTAATTATAAACAAAACGTCTTCCTCATTACAGCCACAAAGATAAAGAGCTTGAATATAAAACCCAGGAAAGATAAGCTGGCTTTTCAAAATGCCAACCATGTGACTCGACTCTGACTCTCATCCACTGCCCAGTCCCCTTCAAGATCGTTCCTTTTCAATGCTTCCTAGGTGGTCCAAGCTGCAGGAAGGGTTGAGACTCACTCGTTACAGGAAACCTATCCACAACGGTAATTTGAATAGCCAAGCAGTGAGATTTAAGTCTTTCACCAAGCATAAAACACACATTTCCTTCTATTTCCAAATTTCCCCTATCACATTTTCTTCCTTCTTGTATATATGGGGTATGTGGATAGAGGGAAGTTGAACCACACCCAACAGTGCTCAGGAATAACTCCTGACTCTGTGCTCAGGGAATCACTTCTGGCAGGACTCAGGGGACTATGTGGTGCCAGGGATCAAACCTAAATTGACTGTCCGCAAGGCAAATGCCTTTCCTGCTGTGCTGTCTCTCCAGCCTTGTTGTTATGACATCTTTGATGTCTATCCATTCATTTATTATGCAGCATCCTATTTTTTTTTTTTTTTTTTTTTTTGCTTTTTGGGTCACACCCGGCGATGCACATGGGTTACTCCTGGTTCTACACTCAGGAATTACTCCTGGCGGTGCTCAGGGGACCATATGGGATGCTGGGATTCGAACCCGGGTCGGCCGCGTGCAAGGCAAACGCCCTACCTGCTGTGCTATCGCTCCAGCCCCCCTATTTTGTTTTTATTGATTTTGGTTTTGGGGCCATACCTGCAGTGCTCAGGGTTTACCCCTGGCTTTGCACTTAGGGATCCCTCCTGGTGGTGCTCAGGGAACTATATGGGATGCTGGGGATCAAACCCTGGTTGACTGCATGCAAGGCACACACCCTACCCTCTATACTCATTCTCTGACCCCTAAAAGTCACTTTTATGCAATAAAAAAGCAATAATTTTTAAAATTATGAAGACAATTCTTGGAAAGAAATGTACACCCTGTTTTTGAATGTATGTATCAAGCCCATATCTGTAAATTCTGAGTGCAGAGTCAGAAGTGAGCCCTGAGCATCATCAAATGTAGCCCCAGAACAAAATAAAACAATAAACAAAATCAAAGGTCAAAACTTAGAACAGTGATTTTGGGCGGTGCTTGTGATCTGTAACTTCAGCAAGTCCCACCCAGTGCCTTATAAGATGTTAACAAGTCTTGTAGTATAGCGGGCCCCCAAACAAAACAGCAACAACAGGACCACAATTAAATGCAATGGCCCAGTCGCCATAACGCCGTAATTGTTGACAAATGTAATTCGGGAAAGAGACTGCTGCCTTTGCAAGAACTTGATTAGGAAGCCCTCCTTTCCTCTAAAACTTCCAGATATCTTCTTCCAGAGGTGATCTAGGGTGAAGAGAAGCGATCACTGAATTCGCTAATGCTCGTCTCCGACTCACCTTCCTAGAAAAACCCCAAGTCGGAGTAACAATACAGTAGGGCGTTTGCCTTGCACGCGCCCCACGCAGATTTGATCCCCAGCATCCCCGAGCACCACCGGGATTGATCCCAGAGTGCAGAGAGGCAGGAGTAACCCCTGAGCATTGCTGGGTGTGCCCCTCACCCCCACCCCCCAAAAAGAGAGGTATTCAATGTAAACGCTCCATAAAACTATAGGACCCACATGGCAGGGGTGCCCAGGGACCCCTGGTACCACAGGCCTCCTCCACGCTTGCTTGGAACCACGGGCTTGGTTGGTGGAGAATCTCTGGTGGGCCCCCCACCCCTGACCTCCTGAGCACAACCCGAGGGCCCCATCCCAAAATGAACAGCAGGGAATGGTCCTGGGGCAGCCTGAGCACCCCCGTCTCTCGAGCCCTGGCTCTGGTTGTCCGTCGGCTCTTTTTCAGATCGATCCCTCAGGTCGTTATGTACTGGCTTAAGTCATTATTACTATGATTTTTATAATCTGCTATAGTGTAAGGAATCGTCATTCACATACTGTTGAACCAAGGAAGGGGAAGAGTTTGCAGAAGTCAGACCCTAAACTTTGAGGGCTGTCACCCGGCTGGCTGCTTCTACCCCTCAGATCCCTGGAGTCACCCGCTGGGGTCTGTGACGGCAAGAAGCACGCCCGACCCCGAGCGATGGAAAGAGACAATTCGATCCCGTGCAAGGTACGGCTGCCACTAAAGCTAAGTCTTACTGATGTCGGGCTGCAAACCAGACCTGTTTTTTTAAACAGAGTAGTTTAAGCTGTAGTTCATCTTGCACGATCTTAATGGACATGTTGGAATGTAGTTTCGGGAGGTAAATGTAGCCTCAGTCTTTGAATCGTTTGCTGCATGGTTGGAGGCTCCTGACCCACAGCGACCCCTGTGCCCCCCCACCCCCCATGAGGTCAACTGCTGGGCTACTGAGCTATTTCACTGCATTCTGAGAACTCAGGCTTAGTAAGTAGCTCTCTCCCTCCTCTCCCTCCCTCTTCCTCCCACTCTCTCTCCCTTTCTCTCTCCCTCCTTCTCTCCCTCCCACTCTCTCCCTTTCTCTCTCCCTCCTTCTCTTCCTCTCCCTCTCCCTCTCTCTCTCCCCCCCCCCCCCGCCTTCTCTCTCTCCCTCCTCTCCCTCTCCCTTTCTCTCTCCCTCCTTCTTTTCCTCTCCCTCTCCCTCTCCCTTTCTCTCCCTCTCCCTTTCTCTCTCTCTCCCTCTCCCTTTCTCTCTCCCGCCTTCTCTCTCTCTCTCTCTCTCCCTCCTCTCCCTCTCCCTTTCTCTCTCCCTCCTTCTTTTCCTCTCCCTCTCCCTTTCTCTCTCTCTCCCGCCTTCTCTCCCTCCCACTCTCTCTCCCTTTCTCTCTCTCCTTCTCTCTCTCTCTCTCTCTCTCTCTCTCTCTCTCTCTCTCTCTCTCTCTCTGGATCACACCTGGTGATGCACAGGAGTTACTCCTGGCAGCGCTCCGGGGACCATATGGGATGCCGGGGATCAAACCCAGGTCTGCCATGAGTTGCAAAGCAAACATTCTACCTGTTGTACAATTGCTCTGGCTCCCACATTCTCTCCTGAACACTTGCTCTGTCTCTCTGTCTGTCTCTGTCTCTGTCTCTCTCGCCCAGGTCTCAAAACTTCCAAATAAAACCTGTTTTAATCTTCACGGCTCATCTCCTGAAATTCCTTTCTGTGAGGAAAGAAAGGGACCCGAAAGGCCTGGGGAAGGCCTGGGGCTGACTTGCCTGTCAGGAGCGATTTCCCCAGGGTTCGAGCTGCCAGAGGAAATAGAGAAAGCAGCACATTCCTGACCCCAGCTGCCCTTCTCTCCTCCATCCTTACATAAGGCACCCGGGACCACACTGGCGTCAGTCGCACATGGCCCGAGCAGAACGCTTTCAAGAGGTTGTTGTTGTTGTTATATAAAAAATAGAATTAATTCTGCCAATAAAACAACCATGAACTTAAAGCAACTGAAACAGAGATCACAACTCCTCACTAGCAAAATTCATTCCTGCAGCAGAAAAATCAACAAATAGAGTGATAGGTCAATAAATGGAGTGATAGCACAGCGGGTAGGGCATTTGCCTTGCACGCGGCCGACCCGGGTTCGATTCCCAGCATCCCAGGTCCCCTGAGCACCACCAGCCAGGAGTAACTCTGGAGTGTATGAGCCAGGAGTAACCCCTGTGCATTGCCTGGTGTGACGCAAAAAGCAAAATAATAATAATAATAATAATAATAATAATAATAAGGAAAATCAATAAGTAAATCTGTAACTTTGAAGCCAGTTACAAAGGAGAGAGACTTTGAAGAAGGAACTTGGAGTACTTATCTGGAGCACACTAATCTTAAAGGTGACATAATGATTCCTTTAACGATCCAGAACTTTTTTCTCCTCTTAAAATGCGTCTTTCTAGGAGCACCTTTTCTCAGAGAGAGTATTTCTGGCCCTGCGTCTCACCTACGCCTGCTATTCCAAGAGTCAGCACACCCAATTTTAATTTAAAAGACAATTGCAGGTGCAGACTCTTGGGTGTCTGACACTTCCCCCTGGCAAATGATCAGTGCCCACCACCCAACCATCGCGGGTCCACGGATGGGTTCCCGGTGACTTCCTCCGGGTAACATTTGCGCATCTATAACCAATACCACTTACTATTTCTGAAAAACAGATTTTCCTGAAAGAGGACGGGTGAGGAAGAGGACGGGGTTGCAACACTCGAGGCCTTCTGTGCTGCAGGAGTACTCACCGCACACTCAGGGCAGGCAGGCAGCAGCCGGGGCCTGGAGAGCAGCTGGCCAAGTGCTCTGCGGCCGCTGGTAGCGGCTTTAATCAGCAGGGGAGGGGCTGGGGCGGGGCCCTGGAGTGGTTCCCATTGCAAAAGGCTTTAACCAGAGATGGAACACCCGGGACCGAGCAAGGGCAAGCAACGATGAATGGGACTACGTGAAACTAAGAAGCTTCTGTACCTCAGAAGAAACAGTGACTGGGGCTGGAGGGACAGCACAGCGGGGAGGGCGTTTGCCTTGCACTCGGCCCACCCGGGTTCAATTCCCAGCATCCCATATGGTCCTCTGAGCACCTCCAGGGGTGATTCCTGAGTGCAGAGCCAGGAATAACCCCTGTGCATTGCCGGGTGTGACCCAAAAAGCAAAAAAAAAAAAAAGTGACAAGAGTATGGGGGGGGAGGACATTTAGGATAGAGAAGGAACCAGCATGACAATAATAGTTGGAAAAGATCATTTTGGACAGGAACTGAGTGTTAAAAGTAGATAAAGGAATATAACTGATAAATAACCTTTCATTATCTATATTAAAAACCATAAGGCCTTGGGGCTGGAGCGATAGCACAACGGGTAGGGCATTTGCCTTGTACGCGCGGCAGATCCAGGTTCCATTCCCAGCATCCCACAGGGTCCCCTGAGCACCGCCAGGAGTAATTCCTGAGTACAGAGCCAGGAGTAACCCCTGTGTGTCGCCGGGTGTGACCCAAAAAGCAAAAAAAAAAAAAAAAAAAAAAAACAAACCAAAAAACCCCATAAGTTCTGAAAGGGAGAGAGAGAGTGTGTGAGAGAGAGAGAGAGAGAGAGAGAGGAGAGAGAGAGGGGGAGAGAGAGAGAGAGGTAGAGAGGAGAAAGAGAGGGAGAGGGAGAGGAGAAAGAGGGAGAGGAGAAAGAGAGGGAGAGGAAGAGGGAGAGGTAGAGGGAGAGGGAGAGGGGGAAGGGGAGGGGGAGGGGGAGGGGGGAGGGGGAGAGGGAGAGGGAGAGGGAGAGGGAGAGAGGGAGAGGGAGAGGGAGAGGGAGAGGAGAAGTGCCTGCCATAGTGCCATAGTGGTGGGGCAGGGGTGGGGCCGGAGGGAAACTGGGACCATTGTCGTGGGAAAAGCACACGGGTGATGGGACGGGTGTTGGAACATTATACGACTGAAATCCAATCATGGACAACTTTGTAAGTGTGTATGTCCCTGAGATTCAATTCATTGTTTTTCAAAATAGAATAAAAAGACTCCCTGCATGCGATCACCTATTTATTTCATGGGTTTTTGGGGGTTTTTTTGCCCAAAAACATTTCTCCCTTCACCATCAAGAGTGTTGTTTGAAAAGAAAAAGAGAGAGGGTGTTGTTTGTGTTTCGAATGAAGTAGGCAGAAGGACATTTCCTAGAGGTTCAGGGCTCATTTGTTTATGTTTATGCAGCACTTACTACCTAAGGCACTCAGGGGGTTTGAAACATGTTTAATAGTAAGACTGGGGCTGGAGTGATAGCACGGCGGGGAGGGCGTTTGCCTTGCACGCGGCCCACCCAGGTTCAATCCCCAGCATCCTACATGGTCCCCGAGCACTGCCAGGAGTAATTCCTGAACGCAGAGCCAGGACTGACCCCTGAGCATTGCCGGGTGTGACTCCAAGAGCAATAAATAGAAATTTAAAAAATAAAGTTAAAAAAATTAAAAAATAAAATAGTCCGACTAAGGTGCTGGCTCTTAGCTCAATCTTCCCTCTTGTCGGGCAAGTGGGAGGTTCCAGACCAAGGGCTGTGGGCAGAGACGGGAAGGCCTGGAAGAACAGGTGGCCGAGGGGGGCGTGGTGTGGGGCAGGAAGCGGGGGGTGGGGGGTGCCCTAGCCGTCTCAGGAGGGGCCGGTCAGCAAATGAAGCAGAATAGCTGTTCAGCGCGAGGGCTCGGGAGCCAGTGCTCCCCCAGGGGTAGGTCACCTCCGAGGGGCTTGGAGACCTCATTGGCCATACCCGTGGGGCATGGCGAACATGGGAGGCCAGAGACTGAATCCGGGCACCGGGCCCTAACCACTGGACTATCTCTCATCCAGGGCCACTGGCATTACGGAGCCACTGAATGCGAGCGGGCTTGCTTTGCAGAAGGCGAAATGGGCTTCAGGGAAGCCAGCGCGGGGCATTCCTTCATCCCTTCGCAGGGAATGAAGGATGCAGAGTGACGGGCAGTGACGGACGGACAGCAAAAGGAGGGTGTTCGGCGGGGCAAGGGACTGGGGCAAGGGACTGGGGCTCCCAGCTGGGTGCGGAGGTCACAGGCCTGCGTGCACAGCACCCGCCTCACTCTTGGGCCTCGTGCCCAGCCCAGTCAGAGGGTGGACAGGAGCCGGACGGAGGAATGAGAGAAGGAGTGAGTCACTGTCCATACGCAGAGGCGCAACACCGCACAAACACATCTGCATGGCTCCTAATTGAGGAGCACCAATGTCTGAGCTTAACAAAGGCGAAATGTCCTTCATGTTCCAGGAAGCCTCGGGCGAGCTGCGGTTCTCTCGAGGGGCTTGAGCCTGAAATTGGAGTGACTCACAGCCCTGAAACCCTGTTCCGTGTCATCTGCTTGGAAATGTGGACAGAGGGAGGTTCCTGTGGTAGAGGGTAAATGGCAAACACACAAACAGGCTTGCCTGGGCCTGACTTATCTCACGGGCCAGAGGGGCATTTCCTAGGGCGTGAACAGTCACCCACTGACAAGGAAAGAAAATGACTGAAGCGTATTAGCAGCCTGATAATAATTCGAGCTCATTTCGGAGGACTAGGGGGTGAATATTAACTGCCGTGGAGTTATTACTAGATTTAGGCCTTTAGGCCAAAAAAACAGGTGACATCGGGGCCAGAGCGATAGCGCAGCAAGTAGGGCATTAGCCTTGCACGCGGCCGACCCGGGTTCGATCCCCGGCATTCCATATCGTCCCCTGAGTACCGCCAGGAGTAATTCCTGAGTGCATGAGCCAGGAGTGACCCCTGAGCATCGCCGGGTGGGACCCAAAAGAAAAAATCAAATAATAAAACAAAGCAAAAACAAGAACAGGTGACACAGGTGACATTGTTCCTGAGAAGTGAGACCCACGGTCCAGAGTGTACGGAAAACCTGGAGACACTCAAGGGTCGAGCTCGTGCCTTGTATGTGGAAGACCTGGATCCGGGCCCCAGCACCGCGCGGTCCCCTGAGCACTGTTGAGAATGATAACACCCCCTTTACGGCAGAGCTGGGAGTAACAGTAACCTTCAGGGGGTATGACCTTCTCCTCCCCCTGCCCCCCACATCTGTCTGTCTGTCTGTCTCGCCCTCCCTCCCTCACTCTCCCTCTCTTTCAATTCTATATGTAACATTTCACGATAACTTCAGAGGAGAAAGACAAAAGGAAAACACAAACACCGAGTAAATATAGGATTGAGTAAAAACAATTGAATAAAAAACCCAATTGAATAAAAACAATTCTATGTCGTTCCAAGGTTGGAAAGAAAATCAACACGAGGCTGAGATTCTGAACCCGGGCCCGTGGGTCAGGGAGCCGCTGGCGTCCGCCAGGGTGGGTGCAAAGGCCTCTCTGACGCACTGTGGACGGACGGGGCGGGGGGCGGTGGGGTGGGGGGAGGCGGGGAGCGCCAGGACGGGGCTGAAGTCCCGATGTGACAGCAGGTTTGAGGAACTGAAAGGGGGCGGTGGTGTGGGATGGAGCCGGAGGGGCACACGTGGGCACCCGCCTGGGAAACCAGCCACACCATCGGTCTGTGGGGTCTGGGCCGCCTCCAGGGCTTGCTCCTGGCTCTGCACACAAGCACCGTCCTGGTGGGGCTCAGGGACCACATGGGGTGCGGGGACATTCGGACCAGAGAGGCGAGGATCTGCTCCCTGGTCTATCTCTTCAGCCCCATCTCTGTCTCTGTCTCTGTCTCTCCCTCTCTCCCACTCTCTCTCTCTCTCTCTCTCTCTCTCTCTCTCTCTCTCCCCCTCTTTCTCTCTCCCTCTCTCTCTTTCTCTCCCTCTCCTCTCTTCTTCTCTCTCTCCTCTCTCTCTCCCACTCTCTCCCTCTCTCTCGCTCCCTCTTTCTACCTCTCTCTCTTTCTCTCCCTCTCTCTTCCTCTCTCTCCCTCTCTCTTCCTCTCTCTCTCCTCTCTCTATCCCACTCTCTCCCTCTCTCTCGCTCCCTCTTTCTCTCCTCCTTTCTCTCTTTCTCTCCCTCTCTCTTCCTCTCTCTCTTGCTCCCTCTCTCTCTCCCTCTCTCTCTCCCCCTCTCCTTCACTCTCTCCCCCCTCTTTCTCTCCCTCTCTCTCCCTCTCTTTCTCTCTCCCTCTCCCTTTGTTTCTCCTTCTCCCTCTCTCTCTCTTTCTCTCTCTCCCCCTCTCTCTCCCTCCCTCCCTCTCTCTCTCTCTCTCTCTCTCTCTCTCTCTCTCTCCCTCTCCCTCTCTTTCTCCCCCCCTCTCTCTCCCTCTCCCTCTCTCTCACTCCCTCCCTCTCTCTCTCCCCCCAGCACACAGGGTCTCACCCATGCTGGGGAAGTGCGCTGTGCCCCCCCCCCAGCCATCTCCCCGACACTATTCATCACCAGGCTAATTACCGCCCCCCCTCCCCCCCCCTCCCCGGCTAACATGGCTCCTCTTTCCTTTGCAAACTTGGGCGAGGCTAGGTAGAGACTGTGGTTGATCAGCTTCCTGGGAAATGGTCGGGTTGGGTACAGCGGCCCTTGACGTTGGCCGGACTGCTTTAGGGCCATTGCCAGCTTCACAAAGGACCAACTAGCGCTGGCCCCGGCTGCCAGCGGGACGTGCTAGCCTGGAGTGCACTGTGGAGGCGGTGTCCGGGCCAGCCTTCCAGCAGCTGCTTCTCAAACAACCCGCTGGGTGGCTCCACGTGTGGCCCCTGGCCTGGGCTTCGCTCTGGCTCTGGTGTGAGGTGACTCTGTGCTTCAGCTTCCTCCGTGGCTTTTCTTTTTCTTTTCTTGCCTTTGGGGTCACACCCGGCGATGCACAGGGGTTACTCCTGGCTCTGCACTCAGGAATCACCCCTGGCGGTGCTCAGGGGACCCTATGGGATGCTGGGAATCGAACCCGGGTCGGCCGCGTGCAAGGCAGACGCCCTCCCCGCTGTGCTATGGCTCCAGCCCTTCTCCGTGGCTTTTCTGTCAGGCGTAGAACACAAATTCACGCAGAGACAAGTGCCTCTCCCCCCCTGTAGAGCTAGAGAAGTGGCAGAAAGGACGCAGGGTGGGAAGAGACTGCGGAAGTAGCATGCGCCAGGAGCACGGGACCAAGACACTGGCCAGTGGTTACATCACCTAAAGACTTTCAGATGCAGGCCGGAGGATTAAGCAAAAAGGATTGCTTGCCCCATGTTGGGGAACTCCTGTTGCAAGCGATTTCAGGAATAAGTGTTCCAGGGCTCACCCGCCGGACCCTGGCTCCTCTCTGTGGCCCGGGGCTCCCTTGAGTTGGCTTCCTGCTAGCACGGACCTGACAGCAACTGTCTAAGTTGATTACACCTCCAGAATGGCCTCGTAGATTTGGGACCGGAGAAAAATAATAAAATCAATAATAGTAATCACTCAATAATAATCATCAAATGACTCAATTATAGTTATCACTCATAATATTTGCTATCCCTCATATTTGCTTGCATCAAGAACATTTTTGGGGGCATAATCTCATACCTGGAGCGATAGCACAGCGGGTAGGGCATTAGCCTTGCAAGCGACCGACCTGGGTTCGATTCCTCCGCCCCTCTCGGAGAGCCCGGCAAGCTACCAAGAGTATCTCGACCGCATGGCAGAGCCTGGCAAGCTACCCATGGCGTATTCAATATGCCAAAAACAGTAACAACAAGCCTCACAATGGAGACGTTACTGGTGCCCGCTCGAGCAAATCGATGAACAACAGGACGACAATGGCAGTGATACACTGAATCTCATACCTGGCGGTGCTTAGGGGGTCACTCCTGACTCCGCATCGGGAATCACTCCTGGTGGTGCTCAAGGGACGACATGGACCGTACGGAATGAAGGAGATCTAACCCAGATGGACCACATGCCAGACAAGTGCCCTGCCCACCGTACTACCTCTCTGGCCCCTCAAAAGCCCCTCAAAGGGGCTGGAGCGATAGCACAGCGGGTAGGGCGTTTGCCTTGCACGCGACCGACCCGGGTTCGATTCCCAGCATCCCATATGGTCCTCTGAGCACTGCCAGGGGTAATTCCTGAGTGCAGAACCAGGAATAACCCCTGTGTATTGCCAGGTGTGACCCAAAAAGCAAAAAAAAAAAAAAAAAAAAAAGCCCCTCAAAGCACGGTAGCCATAGTACAGGGGGTAGGGTGCTTGCCTTGCACGTGGCCAACCTGGATTCGATCCCCAGCATCCATATGGTCCCCATGCACCGCCAGGAGTAATTCCTGGTTGCAGAGCCAGGAGTGACCCCTAAGCCAGCGTTCCCAAAAGGGGGATAAGAAGTACTCTCAAGGCCTGGAAAGACAGTACAGGAGGTAAGGCACTGGCCTTGCATGTGGCTGACCCCACATTAACCCTAGCACCACATGTGAGGCTCTGAGCACCACCAGGGGTCAGGGGTTCAGTCTTAAGCACAGAATCAGAAATTGCCACTGAGCACCAGTGGGATAGGGTATGGCCCAACCCTCCTCTCCCCCCACCTCCCAAATAACACCCTTAAATTGACACATTTATTGACACATTTAACTTTCACGGAAAATTCTACGCTATAGGTAGAAAAATGTAGGTGAATTCAGCCATGAGCTTAATTACAGAGAAGACTGATAGCTCAGACTTGAGCCGGGCAGTGCAAGGTGGGTAGGTGAGGGCGTCTTCTGAAAGCCGTCACCATCGTATGGGGCCAGCTGCGTGGGAGCCAGCTGTCCGGGTCTCTGGGGCTGGAGAAAGGGAAGGTGTCAGGCTGCAGACATGTCCAGGACCTGAGGAAAGGCCACGCGGAGGCGGTGGGAAATGGCCCACAGCTCAGAGGGTTGCTGGAGACTGTTCCGAGAACAAGGCAAGACAGAAGAGCTCCGCGTGCACTGAGACGGGCGACGAAGAGGATCCTAAGCGGGAAACTACCGGCTCTGGGTCAGGAAACAAGGTTTGAGTTCCTAGACAGCTGCTACTATTTGATAACTGAGATCATCGTTGAGATAAAGAATGGGGGGGGGGAGTGGAAGCAAAATGATAGGCGAAGGAATAGTGAGGAAGTGAAAAATAAATGGTAGGAGGGTGGTGATATCAGAAAAGATAAAGAGCTTCTATGTGAAAGTACGTGGGATGATAAACATCTTTCTATAGTGCGATAAGAGGGACAAACAGAAGCACACACGAAACAGTCAGGAAGTACGCAGCAAAGAATGTAACTGCTAATATTGCAGCTTGGGAAAGCATAACAAATATACTATTAAAATAAGAGATTTCCAAATATCTTTCTCACAATTAGCCAGAAAAATTCATTCAGACCAGCAAACAACACAGTATCTTATGAGCCAAAGTGTTGTTCAGATGAGCAGAATAATATAATCCCATAGCTGAACAACGTGCATGTAAGAAGTCTCCATGCCATTAGAGAGAATTTCTTTATAGAATTGAAAACTTACACTTGATTATACGGCGACCTCAAAACCTTAAGAGTTAGTAGCTCTCAGTAAGTCTTTCGTCCAAGAGGAACCAGAAGGTGTGTTTGCTACCTGTGAAGCCCGTGGGAAGGGAACCACCTCCTGCTGCGACTCGCCGGGCCCTGAAACAGCACCAAACAAGACATTTAAAGTACAAAAGAGGGGCTGGAGTGATAGCACAGCGGGTAGGGTGTTTGCCTTGCATGTGGCCGACCCGGGTTCGATTCCCAGCATCCCATATGGTCCCCTGAGCACCTCCAGGAGTAATTCCTGAGTTTAGAGCCAGGAGTAACCCCTGTGATTCGCCGGGTGTGACCCAAAAAGAAAAAATAAATAAATAAATAATAATAATAAAGTGTCTCTGTTTTACTTAAAAGTAAAAACAGTCAGGGACTGGAGCAATACTACAGCAGGTAGGGAATTTGCCTTGCACGCAGCCAGCATGGGTTCAATTCCCAACATCTTATACAGTACCCCGAGCACCGCCAGGAGTAATCCCTGAGCCTCAGAGATTAATAAAACCAGAGCAGTGCTGGGTGTAAACCCCCTCAACAAAACAAAACAAAACAAAAAGTAAAAACAGTCTAGCTAAGGGTTTGTCAATCTTGTTTATCATTGTTCACGGTATCACTGTTATCCCATTGCTCATTGATTTGCTCAAGCGGGCTCCAGTAACGTCTCCATTGTGAGACTTGTTGTTACTGTTTTTGGCATATCGAATACGCCACGGGGAGCTTGCCAGGCTCTGTCGTGCGGGCGGGATACTCTCAAAAGCTTGCTGGGCTCTCCGAGAGGGACAGAGGAATAGAACCCGGGTCAGCCGTGTGCAAGGCAAACGCCCTACCACTGCGCTATCGCTCCAGCCCTTGTTTATAGTTTTGAAAAATCTGTTCCAGATTTAATTCATCTTTTGCATTGTTTTTTAAAGAAGTTTACTTCAGTAATTGATTTGTTATAATTTGTATTATTCCTCTCTTACTTATGTTGGGCTCCATATATCATTCTTTTTGTAGGTTCTCAAGATGTGAGGTTAGTGATGTAAGCAGATAGTCAGGGAAAGGCCCCCAGCAATGAAACTTTGGTCAACAAAAATTCTAAGACTGATCCACTTGTGAAAACAGAAAAGAGGTCTGATAAGATTTTCAGGAGATTGGACCCCTTCCCAAGAAGTTCCTCAAACCCTCAGGCCTTTCCCGTAATCCTATTAACTTTAGTGATTCAGCCTCAGAAGACTCCAGAATATTCTGGATCAAGACAACCCGCGAAGAGCCTATAAAAGCCACCTTGAGCAAAGGAAGGGTGCGCAGATGCTGCCCGAGCCGTGTGCTGCTTGCGCCCGCGTGGCTGAGTACATGTAGTGCCTGAGCACGTGTGTCGCCCACATCTCCCCTCTTGAGATGTGGACTCTCATGCTTTCGTGTCTAGTGCTAGAATGTGTGTGGGGCTCTCTCTCTTTCTCTCCCCTCTCCCCCTCCACACCTTCCCAAACCCTCCAAATAAAATCTCTTTTACTTCACTGCTTGTCTACTCCTGAAATTCTTTTCTGTGAGTGAGACAAGAACCCGGTAACCCCGGGTCCTGGGTGGCAGAGGCTGACTCACGTGAGCCCCCCGGAGGGTCCACCAACATCAGCTGGGTTCTGAGGCATTTCTTGCTTCCTGAAGCCCCGTCTTGCTCAGCATTTCCCCCTGTCCTGGGAGCTTGTGTCTTTACTCGCATCTGTTTCTAGAAATCATTTTAATCCTTCTGATTTCCTCTTTGACCCAATGGTTTCATGAATATGTTGATTTAGTTTTCAAGTATTTGAGGTTTTACTCAGCTTCCTTCCTCTGGCTTGTGTCTACAGTCAGATCATTATGATGCGGAGAGATACTTGACAGGATTTCTATGGTTGTGACTTTGTGGACACTTGTCTCATGTCCCTGCACGTGGCCTCCCCAGGTGCGCCGGAGGAAAATGTGAGCTTAGCTCTGAGGGGCAGAGGGCCCTACACAGACTACAACGCCCAGGTCTTCATTTTGTCCTTTAAAGCTACTCTTTCCTCTCGTGGGGGGGGATGTCTGATTGATGTGCCCAAATGAAAGGGTATTAAAATTCCCTAATAAGGGTGATAGTACAGGAGGTTAGCATGTCGGGTGTTTGTCTTGTACCTGGCCAACCTGGCTTCATTCCCCAGCACCACATACGATCCCCTGAGCCCCTCCAGAAGTGACCTCTGAATAAGCCCCGAGCACTGCCAGCTGCCACCTCGCCCCCAAAACACAAATCTCCTAGTTTTATTGTATTGCTGTCAATATCTTTCTTCATGCTTATTAGTCGTTGCTTTATCTACTTTGCTGTTGTGTCATTTGGTACATTCAAGTGAGTTTTGTTCTGTGGGAGGATTCAGTTACCTGCCGCACAGGTGAGCTAACTGAATTGGGAGTGTCAAGTCCCATCCCCACCCAGTCCGGTTGCTACTGCATTCACTGTTTCCACAGCCCGGGAAGTACACTTCCTGTGTTCACCGTCTGTTGGAGGATACTCTGTTTGCAGCAGAGATAACTAGTCGTGTAAGCCAGCAAGCGTTAGTGACTCCATGTGGATTCAACAGGTCACGGTCTCCAGCCCAAGGTAGCATAAAGGCATGGAGACCGGAAACCCTTTGAAATGCAGAAACAAAGGTAGGTGCACAGCATCTTCGGAACTCTGAAAGGAGAAACTGCAACAGAAAAATAAATAAATTTAAAAAAGGCTGTGATGAAAAAATACATATGAGAGAAAAAAAACACACCAAAAAGCTCATCTCTTTGACAACAGGTTCTTATCTAAATAGAATATCCAAGCAGGGGTAATTTTTTTTTTTGCTTTTTGGGTCACACCCAGCAATGCACAGGGGTTACTCTTGGCTCTGCACTCAAGAATTATCCCTGGTGGTGCTCAGGGGACCATGTGGGATCCTGGGATTCGAACCTGGGTTGGCCTCGTGCAAGGCAAACACCCTCCCGCTGTGCTATTGCTCCAGCCCCAAGCAGGGGTAATTTGAAATAACCAATGGAACTAACTTTGAAAAAAAAAAAATCAACAAAACTAACTTCGCAAAGCAAATAGGGCATTTCCCCCTCTTGGGGTTTGCTGGGGTCTCAGCTCGGATGGGGGGGGACCCGGGCTCGCCCCCCCCTCTTTTCCAGTGTCCCTCTCTCTCTCCCCTCGTGCTGGAATAGCTTAGCACTGCACTGGGGTGACCATCCTGTCCTCAAACCATTTTGCCCTCGAGTAGTCTCCAGAAGTAACCCTCATCTATCCATATCCATGAGATGCTCAGGGATGACTCCTGGTGCTCTGGGGACCACCATGGGATGCCGGGGAGCGAAGCAGGGTGGGCCGCAGGCGCCGCAAATGCCCCACTAGCTGTACTATCTCTCTGCCCGACCCTTATCTACCAACCATTGTCTGACCTCCTCTCTACTGATAGGCCCTTCCCCTGTGACAGTGACTAAACCATTACGCTGACACTTTGACCCGTTTATCTGCTTCTGCGTATCTGCTACCTAGTTGCCTAACATTTCTGCTGTACTGAACCCTTGAGAAGCCCGGGAGAAACTGCCAGGGCGGCTGCATGATTTGGGTCTGGGGCCTCCTATAGTTCCTGGTTAATAAACTCAAAATTTTTCTAGTTCTCTGAGTCTTGAATCAGTGACCCCACAACAATAGCACGGTAGCACTGTCGCCCTGTTGTTCATCGATGTGCTCGAGCGGGCACCAGTAACGTCTCCATGGTGAGACTTGTTGTTACTGTTTTTGACATATCGAATACGCCACGGGGAGCTTGCCAGGCTCTGCTGTGCGGGCGGGATACTCTCGGTAGCTTGCCAGGCTCTCCGAGAGGGAGGGAGGAATCGAACCCGGGCCAGTCGCATGCAAAGCAAATGCCCTACCCACTGGACTATCGCTCCAGTCCCCACAACAATATATCTCAAATCAAGATATTTTACTTTGCTGTTCATCTCCTTTCTGAAATTCTTTTCTTTAGGGGATCGGGGAACCTGGGTGGAGGTCAAGACTAATCTTCCTTTTTCCTGCAAAGAGCAAACTACTCACTCCAGCCTGAGGCCACGGGTACCACCTCTGTGCTCGGCGGTGCGGTGGCAGGTTTTATCCATCCAACCTCCAGGCACTTCTCTTCTGCAGGTGATAGAGAAGGCGCCTTCCCTCTCTCCAGGCTTCCCCTTTCCTCACTCCCCCTATCTTCCTTTCATATTCCCTTCTTGTGGTGAATCACTTCCTCACGACAACACCAATATGTACAGCCACATTTTTGTACAGTCACATTTTTAATTTTATGGGGCCAATTTTAGTGACACTCTGGCCAGTTCTTTTAAGTTATGAATTGGAGAAATGTCCCTGCAGACATGGCAGACGTTGGACTGCTATTGTTTCCTTGAAAATCAGACTTTCTTGCAAAGATATCCACAAGATGAGTTCCTATAGCTCCCAGAGAATCAAGTTTAGAATATCCTCGCCTCTTAGTAATAACCAAGGCAACAGCCTAAAGCATCCAGCAATTCCTGGACAAAAGCACCATTTAAAATTTTGTTTTCATTGAGGTAGCTCCGTTGTTTTTACAGCATCCCCAAATGTTGAGTTACTAGGAAAGTAAGTATCCCCGTATTCACAGTGTTGGGTCCAGGTGGGTAAAAATCTGCTCCGACAACCAGCGCAGTGTGGGAACTAGGGTCCCACCAGTCCCATGAGGACAGTGGCCAAATGCCACTTCACGTTCACTAGATCAATATGGAAGGGAAGTGGAATCTGGCTCAGGCAAGAAGGTAAGGAGCCCATGGCAGTGAATTTCAGGAAACAACAAAGCCAAGATGTATTCGAAGGTAACGTTCTTTATTACCTGTCCTTTTGCCAGACCCGAAGCACAAACACTGGCCCCCTTTGGAGATGCAGGATTTGGGTTTGATTAGACTCGGAATGTGGAACCTCTCAGCAGAGGTTCACTTGCAGAGGAACAAGAGGTCAAAAGATTAGCAGGAAAGAAAACCAGAAGTTCAAAATCCTTCCTCTTTTACAATATTATTCACATCAAAAGCCCCATATTGGGGCAGTTTGGAAAACCCCTGGAAGTACTTTACTTTATAAAACCTTCCTGAAAAATTTCTTTTCCTAGGTTTTAAAGACGGGAGCCCAAACCCAGGTTGAGATTGGGATTGATTTCTTTTCCCAGTCCTAGTCTCCGGGGGACACACATCCACACTGAGCACAGTAACCTCGGGCAGAGGGGAAACAAAACTCTTTTGGGCAGAACCAGAACCATATTACAGTGGTAGGGTGTTTATCTTGCACTGCCGCTGAACTGGGTTCGATCCCGGCATCCTGTATGGTCCTCCAAGCCCACCAGGAGTGATCCCTGAGTGCAGAGCCAGGAGTAAGGCTCAAGCACCACCAGGTGTGACCGAAAAAAGAAGAAAAAAAAGGATTTTACTTTTTTGCTTTGGAGCTGCTCCTGGCAGGGTTTGGGCTTACCCTTCGTCCTGTGCTCGGGGTCACTCCTGGCAAGGCGATGGGGGCCACATGCCGTCCCAGCTCTCCTTTGTCCCTGGCCCTGAAGTGAAGGGTTTTACAAGAAAGGAAAATACATGTTTGTATGGAAAATATGTGGGGAGTTCAAAGAAAAAGGGAAATGCTTTTTTTTGAGTAAGAAAAAGTGAAAGGACCGAATAAAGTTAAATGAAACTGGTAAGTCAAACCAAGCCCATACATGTGACAAGAAAATGAATGAAAGGAACCTTTTTAAAAAAATTTTATTGCTTTTAATTGCCCCCACTTTCCCATCAGCTTCAGGAGGGGAAGCCTTCGTGTTCTTGATAACTGGAACGGGTGGAGCAGGCGGAGAATAATCAGGCCGGAGAGATGTACAGTGTGTTCTTGCCTTGCACAGAAGTGACCCAGGTTTGATCCCTGGCACCATCTATGGTCCGCTGAGCACCACTAGGAGTGAGGCCTGAGCACAGAACCAGGAGTCAACCCTGAGCACCGCCAGATGTGGTTAACTTCCAAGCCACAAATAAAGAAAAGAAAAGAAAAGAAAAGAAAAGAAAAGAAAAGAAAAGAAAAGAAAAGAAAAGAAAAGAAAAGAAAAGAAAAGAAAAGAAAAGAAAAAAGAAAAGAACGGAATAGAAAGTTCAGCTGTTGTCTCTACACATTAGAGGCCCATCAGGAAGCCCTGGCAGACTAACGCGAGGGAATCTCAGCTGACCCAAAGATGAAGCCAGAGGCGACCTGGCTGGAACTAGGGTGCGACGTCTGGGGAGATGAGCACGGGGAAGGAGACTGTCCCGGCAGCTCTGGGGAGCAGCTTCTCCGTGCCAGACTTAGGTGACAGGAGCTGTCACCACAGTTGGTGGGGCCCAGGACTGCCAGGCCCCGTTTCCATTGTGCCAGTGGGACCTGGGACGACTACAGAGGTGCTGGTGGGAAAACTAGCTTTTGCTTGATATGGGAGATTCCTTCTCTCCCCCTGCTCAGCCTGCTGGCCCCTCTCCCAACTTTACTGGACAGTGACAGAGATTGATGGCCAGTCTAAGGGTGACCCTTACCTCTGAGGAAGGTCCATCAACCACATCTTTCTATATGTGCCCAAATACCCAATTTCTTTTCTTTTCTTTTTTTTTCTTTTTGTTTTGTTTTATGGGTCACACCTGGCAATGCACAGGGGTTACTCCTGGCTCTGCACTCAGGAATCACCCCTGGCGGTGCTCAGAGGACCATATGGGATGCTGGGAATCGAACCCGGGTTGGCCACGTGCAAGGCAAATGCCCTACCCACTGTACAATTGCTCCAGCCCCCCAATTTCTTTATGTTTTATTTGTTTGGTTTGGGGCCACACCCAGCAGTGCTCAGAGGTAACTCCTGACTCTGCACTCAGGGGTCACTCCTGTCAGTGACTGGGGGACCTTATAGGATGCTGAGGGTCTAACCCGGGTCAGCCATGTGCAAGGCAAGGGCCCCACCCACTGTACTATCACTCTGGACCCCCCTTTTCTTTACTAAGGAGACACTGTCTTTTTGGCATCATAGCCCAATTCACTGGCTTCTTGGAAATTAAATCCCTTCATGGCTGATGTTTTTTCTCTCAAAAGCTAGAAAAAGAACAAACTCATCTCAAAAAAATTCTCAGGTCAGGATTATTAAAGTGCCTGGAACATCAAAAGGGACAGACTGCATTTACGCTCTGCGGAAAGAGCCAGGAATTTTACCTCGAAAAAGACAGTGTCCTGGGCTAGAGCAACAGTACAGGGGGTAGGGCGCTCGCCTCGCACGCAGCCAGCCCAGGTTCAAATCCTGGTACCCTGTATGGAGCCAAGTACTGTCAGGAGGGATCCCTGAGAGCAGAACCAGAAGTGGGCCCCAAACACCACCGGGTGTGATCCAAAACCAACCAACCAACCAAACAAGCAACAACAACAAAGACAATACCTGAGCCAGAGAGATAGTCCAGGGAGTAAGACCCTGGTTCAATCCTAGGCACTCAATGGCCCCAGGGACTGCCAGAAATGACCCCTTCTAGCTAGGTACAGGGCTGGGAGTAGCCCTTGGGCACACCGAGCAGGGCGCAGCTCCCCTTCCCTGGAAACAAAAACTAAGCAAAAGACAGTTTCCCATTAAGCCCAAGGCAAGAAGAGGGTGGGATACCCTTGTATCAAGATTTGGACAATTTGGGGGCCTGGAGAGATAGTATGGTAGGTAGGGAACTTGCCTTGCACATGATCTACCAGGTTTGATTCCCGACATCCCATATGGTCCCTCAAGCATCACCAGCAGTGATTCTTGAGTGCAGAGCCAGGAGTAAGCCCTGAGCATCACCAGGTGTGGCCCCCACCAAAAACACAAACAAACAAAAAACAATTGGACAATATTGATGATTGAAGCCACATCAATCCCTATGTAATAGTTCCCTTTTGCCTATAAATAAATCATATAGGAACTGTAATTTATTTTAAGATTGAAAACCAGGGGCTAGAGCAATAGCACAGTGGGTAGGGCATTGTTTGCACGTGACCAACCCGGGTTCAATTCCCAGCATCCCATATGGTCCCCTAAGCACCGCCAGGGGTAATTCCTGAGTGCAGAGCCAGGATTAACCCCTGTGCATTGCCGGGTGTGACCCAAAAAGAAAAAAAAAATACCCCACAAGTTTAGGACTGCAAGTTCTGACTCCAGAACTTCTCAGAAGACTGAACTGAATAGCAGTTGGGTGGCCCGGGTGGGTGTCTCTGGGCCACGGGCAGAACCGCTTTCCCGGAAGAAGCCACTCGGGGCCAGAGCGACAGTACAACAGGGACGGTGTTTGCCCTGCACGCAGCCGGCCCGGGTTGACCCATACGGCCCTCCAAGCACCGCCAAGAATAATTCCTGAGTGCAGAGCCAGGAGTGACTCCTGAGTACTGCTGGATGTGACCCCCCCAAAAAAAACCAAAAAAATAACATTAAAAATTAAAAAAGAAGCCACTGAACTGATTTCATGACAGCTCCTTGGAAATGTGATGCCCTGTGAGGTACGGGGGCAACTGGAGGCCAGAGGGCGTGCATCAGTGGTCAAGACTGGACGGTTACTCACATGCCATGCGTTATTGTTAGAATTTCTCTGAAGTTACTCCGATTCATCTTCTTTTCGTTTTCACTTAGGCACTGTAGTTTACAGTACTTTCAATAATAGAGTTAATAATAGAGTTTCAGGCAGACTGTGTTTCCATTCCACACCCACCACCATTGTCAGCTCCGTCCACCAGGCTCTCAAGGTCCCCGCCCACCCCGCCCATCCCACCCACTTGGCAAACTCCTTTTACCATGATTATTCACTTATCCTTGGTGTGGGGCCACTCCTGTGCGCAGGGCTCACTCCTGGCTCAGTGCCCAGGTATCACTCCTGGAGTGCTCAGGGAACCCTACGTGATGTCGGGAATTGAACCAGAGTCGACCACGTACAGGGGAGGTTAAGTTATTCTTATTTTTAAGTTTAATTGTTCTAGCTTGGACCATATGCTTACAGTAGTATTGATGTTTATAGGTTTGATGTAAACAGTCACCTCACCTCACCACCATCCACATGCCCAGGACCCTTCACCAATGTTCCTGGGCCCCTTCTTGTCTGACTTCACATCCCCCCCCTCTCTTTCCGCTCCCCAGTAACCTCAGTTTTTTTTTTTTTGGCTTTTTGGGTCACACCCAGCGATGCTCAGGGGTTACTCCTGGCTTTGCACTCAGGAATTACTCCTGGCAGTGCTTGGGGGACCATATGGGATTCCGGGGATCGAACCCGGGTCGGCCGCGTGCAAGGCAAACGCCCTACCCGCTGTGCTATCGTTTCGGCCCGTAACCTCAGTTTTGTAACTCAAGACCAAGGGTACATAATCATTCAACACACTCTATTTCCCTGTTCTGCTTCTTGATATTCTATAGATAAGTGAAAGCATTTAGTATTTGTACTTCTTCTTTTGACTAATTTCACTTACATGGTGCCCCCAGTTCCACATAAGTTGCAGTAAACTGCAATATTTTACCTTTGTGGGGCTGGAGCGATAGCACAGCGGGTGGGGCGTATGCCTTGCACGTAGCTGACCCAGGTTCGATTCCCAGCATCCCATATAGTCCCCTGAGCCCTGCCAAGAGTAATTCCTGAGTGCATGGACAGGAGTGACCCCTATGCATTGCTGGGTGTCACTCAATAAAGCAATAAAAAAATTTTAAAAATAAAAATATTTTACCTTTTTTTGAGACGCATAATATTTCACTGTTATATATACCACAATTTCTTTATCTATTTTCTGTCATTGGACATTTGGGTTGTACCCATAGCCTCACTATTGTACTAAGAATAGCATTGAACATTGGTGTGTACAGATCTTTTTAAATTTTGTATTTTCAACAGCTACTATGATTGTCATTGATTATCATTGGTTGTCAATGATTATTTGTTTGTCATGATTATCAACGATTGTCAAACATTTCCCTAATATTGGCAGAACCTCCTGCCCCCACACCAGGCTGTCTTCACTGGGGCCCCCTCGGAGGGGTCAGGTTGAATTTCTCTCCCCGCTCCAAGTGGAGCCCCGGCAGCCAAAAACCTCCAGAAACCAGCCACAGCCATGGCCACTCAAGGCCACTCTCCACGCGCTCGGATGTGCCTCACCCATGAAGGAATAGACAGAGGAACCCAGGTATGCGGGACCTGTGGCTGAGATCTCCAAGCCTGCTCGGATTGGGACTGGGTCTCCTCCACCCAGATCCCCATCCCCAGTTTTCCAGTAGCTTGGCAGTCACACCCACAAACTGCCCCGCCATGTAATCCCATCAGCAGCCAAGATCCAGAGACTATAAAACAAAGCTCTCGGAAGAGAGTGATGCAGAATCTTGCACGGCAAAGCCTGGCTAGCTACCCATGGTGTATTCAATATGCCAAAAACAATAACAATAAAGGGTCTCATTCTCCTGAACATGACAGGGATGAATGAAGATGTTACTGCTGCCCACTCAAGCAATTAGATGAGCAATGGGATGACAGTAATACAATGGTACCCTAATAACATTACCCTAATATCAAAAGCAAAGATACTGCTGAAAAAGAAAATTACAGACCAATATCCCTAATAAACCTCAATGCAAAGATCAATAAAATCTTTTCAAACTGAACCCACCAATATACCAAAAAGGTCACACACAGTGATTAAGTAGGATTCAGTTTTTCTCTCTCCAAAGAGCTCAAAATTTGCACCTCAGAGGATGTTCTCCTTTGGGCAATTTCCAGCATGGGAAATTTTTTGAAAGTCTTATTATTTCCCCAAATCTCAACAACAGGGCTCCACTTTCATCCAAAGTACAGGAATGTTTAAGTTGACATAGGGACGGAGATTGCTCTTTGTAAGGAAAGAAATGTTGATACTGCCGAGGTTTCCAGGTTCATCTTCTACTCTACAGAAAAGAATTTCAGGAGGAGACAAATCGTGAGCTAAAGATGTTTTATCAATGGCCAGAGACTGTACAGGGGTTAAGTCATTTGCCTGCACCTCGCCCCTGTACTATTTCTCTGACCTAAAGAAAATAGCTTATGAAGATAACATCAGAGAGTACGGGACAGCATTAAGAGGAACAACATCCGCATCATAGACTATTATATGGCAAACATGTACTTGTTGCCTATCTTAAATTCAAATTAAACTGAGCATTCTATAAATCTGGATCTATAAAACTGAGCATTTGCCTAATCTGGAAACTTTATACCCAAAATGAGCAGGCAGGAATACCGAGAAAGAAATGAAAATGAAGAGCGAATTCAACAAGGGGCAGGAAAGAGTTACATGGAAATTCTTAGGCCTGCTACTCATCTTGTAGAATGTTAGAGCCACATGTCCACTGTAGTTCAAATTTCTTTGAACAGCTCCAAGGAAAAGGAGAGTGATAATATAACTATTTTCCTCCACCCAGAATGCTCAGAACATTTCCCATGATGCTCTTTCTAGAACAAAAATCAGCCTTCCCCAACCAATCATATCTACATATATATATATATATATATATATATATATAATTTTGGTTCTGCTTTGGGCTGGGTTTGGGATGGAAACATCCAAAATATGGTGGTGGAAAGGTATAATGGTGGTGGGATTGGTGTTCAACTATTGAATGTAATAAAATATTGTGAACTACTTTATAAAAACAAAACAGAGATGAAGTGGTAAAAAATAAATAAATTAATTAAATAATGTGTCTACTAAAAGAAAAAAAAGTCAGTCTTCCCAACTTTAATCACCACCTTTCATTTTTGCTGGGGTCTGACATGATAGCTCCCAGGTGAGATTCAAGTTTCAATTTTTTTGTAAATCAGCTATTGTAAAAAACTAAGGCTCGCAGAGGGGCGAGTGCACTCTCGGGCTCTCCGGGTGGCTCTGTCTCACCACCCGCGTTCGGTGCTCTGGAACCGCAGTGTGTGGACTGGATCGGGACGGCCGGTGGTCAAGGACAGGCGAAGGAAGAACGAGGACCAAGCTGGTTGCTGATTAGTTACTGTTTATTCAATCTTCAAACTTTCTCATCTCCCGCACTCCCAGCTCCGGCCTCTCTCAACTGCTGCTTCCCTCTGGCTTCTCTCTTTCCTCCTCTTGTCTCTCCCCCCTTGCCCTCTAGGCTACAACCCGCCAGGTAGTCAAATCAACATAAGAAAGCCCTTCCTGAGGGCAGGGCACTCCAAAGCCCTTCCTCACTCTTAAGGTTTTTTCCCTTTCCTTAGTCCAAACACTCATTAACATCTTAATACTAGTTATTTTTGTATGGACAGAGCAAGAGATACATTGAGGCTTGCAAGGCAGCTCTCCTGGCAACATCTTGCCACAGGCTCAGACCACAGCACTCAGGCCAGATTAATCATTCCTCACCCTAGCAGGGTCCAAATCTAGTATCACTGTTTGGATCATGACAGCATTTGTCCATGATCAAGCTCTTAACTTATAGTTAAGCATTAGGCACTTTGGCCAGGCCCATCTCGATGCCAGGGTAGCACACAACTCACCGCTTGCCCTGGGTCCTTCTTGTCCCACGTCGGGACCGTGCTTTGGGGGTGCTAGGAAGTAAGGGCAGCTGAGGCTTAGGTCAAGAGAACAGATGCCCTGGAGGAAAATATGTAGAGTCAAATGACTCCCAGGTTACAAAAGCATAACATTTGTTAAGTCTTCCTGTGTCCATACAAAAAGGACATGGCTCTGAATAAACTATGCAAAGGACTCAAGGAGAAGAGAAAAACATTATTTAAGTCAACAGAACACTAAGAAAGAAGCTACAAATAAACAAAGAGGAATGGGAGCACTGTAACGGGAGTAACCCAATAAACCTAAACTACTGAGGCTATGTTATCCTACATATCCCCCTTTTTCTTTTTACAAAAACACCAAAATTTGAAAATGAGGAACAATTCCAAATTACAACACAATTTCAAATAACAATACAGTCTTATTAGTTGTGCTAAGATTTCAGTCCGACCCTGGGTCCAGAGCAGTGCTTGTAGTAAAGAGTCCAATTGTCCTGCACTGTCCAGGGGTGGTAAGAGTCACCAATGATAAGAGTCATTTAGTCACAGTTTGAAGAAATGAAGTTTCTGGATCAAAACTGAAGAGTTGTCCTTGTAACAGCAGCAGTAGTGGTAGCAGCAATGAGTCTCTGGAAAGCAGCTATTAGGAGTCCGATAAATTTCAGGAAGCACTGGATCAGTCAGGGAGCACTGGAACAGGAGCACCACAACATCTGGCAGGAGAACTTCAGCAGGGGAATACAGCCATTCTCTGGTCAGGTTCCTCGGCAGTCCTAGGTGCAACCTAGCTTATGTTTGGAAAAAACACTTTAAAGTTATTAGAGGCTTTGACAGTTGGGGTTTGGTCTCCATGCCTGTGAATAGAAAGAGTCAGAGGGAAGCTCCAATACAAATGGATATCCTAGAGAGAAATGAGAAGGTGTTTCTGTTAAAAGCCATTTCTTTCTCATTCAGGAACCTGTGAATTCCAAGGAAAGGGTAAAAATAAAGTATTGTTAATTAAAAATATGTAGGCCTGGCATTGTCCAATCCACAACCTGTAAAAGAGGGGCATAAGGAAAGGTCTTAATGTGACCTCATTAGGTGTGTAAGGAGCTGGAGGCCTTTGCTCTAGGTCCTCTGACGCTGGCTCCTCTTCTTTCCTTGTGACCTCCAGCTGAAGTCAGTTTGGCGATAAATCAGAGCTGGAATTTGAAGGGTTGTGAGACTCTGGAGGTCTGAGATCCAAATCAGGTGGTTGAATTCTGCTTCTGATAAGAAGTAAAGGGATCCAAAGTTTCTTAGTGGGGTTGTCATCTGTTGAAACAAAAGCATAGCCTTTTCCTCGAATGAGGAGTTTTCCTGCTACATTCAATTGAGAAAATACCTCCTTTTTGTATTTGATTTAACAGTCCATATGTCCACTGAAAATGCAGAGGTGGTGGGCTTAAGGCCGCAGTGTTCTATACTGAAAAGGGGTTGTAGTAACTGTATCGGGGCAGGAAATAGGCTGCGCTTCCTGCCATCCCTGGCTGCAGCGATTATACTGATTGGAGCTCTGAAACTCCACACTGGGGAAAGGGGCTGAAACTTGGAACATCTGCTGATTTTGCGGGGCCTGGGGCTGGCTCCCTTGCAGGTGTCCTGAGTTGGGGTCACCCACTACATCAAAATTAAAGCGACAATCTCTGGCCCAATGATTTCCCCTCTTACACCGGGGACAGGGCCCGGGAGGTGCAAGTCTGGCTCTGCAGTCTCTGGCCCAGTGGTTTCCCTTCTTACACCTGGGACAGGGCCCAGGACGTGCTCTCGAAGCACGGCTTGGGGGCGCATTGCAATCTCTACGAAAAAGTGGCCTGGTTTTCCACAATTAAAACATCTTTTCTGAGCTTGTCTCTGTAAGGCATAGACCTGCACCTTATGTTTAACAGAGACAACATTCCAGCATGCTTCCAAGTACCCGAATATGTCTTCCTTCTCCTTAATAGGGCGCAAAATGGCCTGGCAATCCTCATTAGCATTTTCAAAGGCCAATTCTTTAGTCAACAGCTCATGAGTCTCCTTACCCTCAACCTGCATTTCTATGGCTTCCATCAATCTTCCTACAAAGTCTGCATAAGGTTCTGAGGCTCTCTGGACAATCTTAGTAAAACTTCCCTTAAATTCTGCTTCTGCATCAACTTTCTCCCATGCACGCAGGGCTCCGTCACGGACATAAGC
The DNA here is from genome assembly GCF_027595985.1 of Sorex araneus. Taxonomy (NCBI): domain Eukaryota; kingdom Metazoa; phylum Chordata; class Mammalia; order Eulipotyphla; family Soricidae; genus Sorex; species Sorex araneus. Next base: position 205,367,110 of record NC_073306.1, read on the forward strand.
AAGAACAGCAGGAGGCAAGGTGACTTGCCTTTCTGGGTCGCGCCATTTCCCTTCACCAGTTAACATCTCACAAGTCAACTCAATACCTGAAAAATTTTGTCCAGCATGGCCTAGGCCTTGAAGCTTTGCCTTGGCCTCATTATAGAGCCACATTCTCCACTGCAAGTACTGAGAACGGCTTAAGCATGTCTTAGCAACCCTGTGAAAATCATGAGGTACCCAATAGGACTTTTTACTCCAGTATGCAAGATACTCCCTACAGTACGGAGATGTAGGCCCGTACGAGACACAGGCCTGTTTGAAACGACTGAGAGAATCCATCCTTAACCTGCGATAAGATGGCTGCTGCTTCTTCTCTGCCTGGACTGGGCGATTGGGAGCATGTCCCGAGCGGTTTGGAGGCCGCTTGGCTGAGTCACTCTCGGACTCAGAATCTGAGTAAGTGGCAGAAGACTCATAATCAGCATCACTTCCATCTAATACACTAGAAGTAGAGCAATATTCACCAGCCTCAGAAGTATTTTTACTATGGAAACCCTTTCGAGACTTAGGTGTGGGAGGAGCTGAGGCCGTATTATTCCATATATTCTCCTCCACATCAACTGCACTTTTCAAAAACAGGAGAATAGAATTAACAATCTCCCAGGTAGTCCAGAATTCCACGGGGATCTTAGTCCCTTCCTTAGATGCCTTGGAGACATTTTTCCTAACTTGTTTCCAAATCTTACTTTCTAGAGTTCCTTCATCTGGGAACCATGGGTTAACTGCATAAACTACCTTAAAGCAGGACCGGAGTTGGTCTCTGGAAATGCAGAGTTCCGGGTCTCCTGTTCTGCGGGAGAAACACTGAATCAAATCCATAAATGGCTTGCCCTGTTCAGTCTGGCTCGAGAAAATATGAAAGATCTTGGGAAGGCCCAGAATCTGTCCCATCTTAGTGGAGGATTGCTGTTCGGATTTTAATCCACAGCACACTAAAAAAATCCTGATCTTCCACTCACTTTCTAGAGTGAGGGTGCACCGAACGCTATTCTTACCTTTAGTTGGTAGTTCATGCCCGCTCCAGGGACGCCAGCTGTAAAAAACTAAGGCTCGCCGAGGGGCGAGTGCACTCGCGGGCTCTCCGGGCGGCTCTGTCTCACCACCCGTGTTCGGTGCTCTGGAACCGCAGTGTGTGGACTGGATCGGGACGGCCGGTGGTCAAGGACAGGCGAAGGAAGAACGAGGACCAAGCTGGTTGCTGATTAGTTACCGTTTATTCAATCTTCAAACTTTCTCATCTCCCGCACTCCCAGCTCCGGCCTCTCTCTGGATTTACTGCTCAACTGCTGCTTCTCTCTGGCTTCTCTCTCTCCTCCTCTTGTCTCCCCCACCTTGCCCTCTAGGCTACCACCAGCCAGGTAGCCAAATTAACATAAGAAAGCCCTTCCTGAGGGCAGGGCACTCCAAAGCCCTTCCTCACTCTTAAGGTTTTTTTCTTTTCCTTAGTCCAGGAACTCATTAACATCTTAATACTAGTTATTTTTGTATGGACATAGCAAGAGATACATTGAGGCTTGCAAGGCAGCTCTCCTGGCAACATCTTGCCACAGGCTCAAACTACAGCACTCAGGCCAGATTAATCACTCCTCACCCTAGCAGGGTCCAAATCTAGTATCACTGTTTGGATCATGACAGCATTTGTCCATGATCAAGCTCTTAACTTATAGTTAAGCATTAGGCACTTTGGCCAGGCCCATCTCGATGCCAGGGTAGCACACAACTCACCGCTTGCCCTGGGTCCTTCTTGTCCCACGTCGGGACCGTGCTTTGGGGGTGCTAGGAAGTAAGGGCAGCTGAGGCTTAGGTCAAGAGAACAGATGCCCTGGAGGAAAATATGTAGAGTCAAATGACTCCCAGGTTACAAAAGCATAACATTTGTTAAGTCTTCCTGTGTCCATACAAAAAGGACATGGCTCTGAATAAACTATGCAAAGGACTCAAGGAGAAGAGAAAAACATTATTTAAGTCAACAGAACACTAAGAAAGAAGCTACAAATAAACAAAGAGGAATGGGAGCACTGTAACGGGAGTAACCCAATAAACCTAAACTACTGAGGCTATGTTATCCTACATATCCCCCTTTTTCTTTTTACAAAAACACCAAAATTTGAAAATGAGGAACAATTCCAAATTACAACACAATTTCAAATAACAATACAGTCTTATTAGTTGTGCTAAGATTTCAGTCCGACCCTGGGTCCAGAGCAGTGCTTGTAGTAAAGAGTCCAATTGTCCTGCACTGTCCAGGGGTGGTAAGAGTCACCAATGATAAGAGTCATTTAGTCACAGTTTGAAGAAATGAAGTTTCTGGATCAAAACTGAAGAGTTGTCCTTGTAACAGCAGCAGTAGTGGTAGCAGCAATGAGTCTCTGGAAAGCAGCTATTAGGAGTCCGATAAATTTCAGGAAGCACTGGATCAGTCAGGGAGCACTGGAACAGGAGCACCACAACATCTGGCAGGAGAACTTCAGCAGGGGAATACAGCCATTCTCTGGTCAGGTTCCTCGGCAGTCCTAGGTGCAACCTAGCTTATGTTTGGAAAAAACACTTTAAAGTTATTAGAGGCTTTGACAGTTGGGGTTTGGTCTCCATGCCTGTGAATAGAAAGAGTCAGAGGGAAGCTCCAATACAAATGGATATCCTAGAGAGAAATGAGAAGGTGTTTCTGTTAAAAGCCATTTCTTTCTCATTCAGGAACCTGTGAATTCCAAGGAAAGGGTAAAAATAAAGTATTGTTAATTAAAAATATGTAGGCCTGGCATTGTCCAATCCACAACCTGTAAAAGAGGGGCATAAGGAAAGGTCTTAATGTGACCTCATTAGGTGTGTAAGGAGCTGGAGGCCTTTGCTCTAGGTCCTCTGACGCTGGCTCCTCTTCTTTCCTTGTGACCTCCAGCTGAAGTCAGTTTGGCGATAAATCAGAGCTGGAATTTGAAGGGTTGTGAGACTCTGGAGGTCTGAGATCCAAATCAGGTGGTTGAATTCTGCTTCTGATAAGAAGTAAAGGGATCCAAAGTTTCTTAGTGGGGTTGTCATCTGTTGAAACAAAAGCATAGCCTTTTCCTCGAATGAGGAGTTTTCCTGCTACATTCAATTGAGAAAATACCTCCTTTTTGTATTTGATTTAACAGTCCATATGTCCACTGAAAATGCAGAGGTGGTGGGCTTAAGGCCGCAGTGTTCTATACTGAAAAGGGGTTGTAGTAACTGTATCGGGGCAGGAAATAGGCTGCGCTTCCTGCCATCCCTGGCTGCAGCGATTATACTGATTGGAGCTCTGAAACTCCACACTGGGGAAAGGGGCTGAAACTTGGAACATCTGCTGATTTTGCGGGGCCTGGGGCTGGCTCCCTTGCAGGTGTCCTGAGTTGGGGTCACCCACTACATCAAAATTAAAGCGACAATCTCTGGCCCAATGATTTCCCCTCTTACACCGGGGACAGGGCCCGGGAGGTGCAAGTCTGGCTCTGCAGTCTCTGGCCCAGTGGTTTCCCTTCTTACACCTGGGACAGGGCCCAGGACGTGCTCTCGAAGCACGGCTTGGGGGCGCATTGCAATCTCTACGAAAAAGTGGCCTGGTTTTCCACAATTAAAACATCTTTTCTGAGCTTGTCTCTGTAAGGCATAGACCTGCACCTTATGTTTAACAGAGACAACATTCCAGCATGCTTCCAAGTACCCGAATATGTCTTCCTTCTCCTTAATAGGGCGCAAAATGGCCTGGCAATCCTCATTAGCATTTTCAAAGGCCAATTCTTTAGTCAACAGCTCATGAGTCTCCTTACCCTCAACCTGCATTTCTATGGCTTCCATCAATCTTCCTACAAAGTCTGCATAAGGTTCTGAGGCTCTCTGGACAATCTTAGTAAAACTTCCCTTAAATTCTGCTTCTGCATCAACTTTCTCCCATGCACGCAGGGCTCCGTCACGGACATAAGCAAGAACAGCAGGAGGCAAGGTGACTTGCCTTTCTGGGTCGCGCCATTTCCCTTCACCAGTTAACATCTCACAAGTCAACTCAATACCTGAAAAATTTTGTCCAGCATGGCCTAGGCCTTGAAGCTTTGCCTTGGCCTCATTATAGAGCCACATTCTCCACTGCAAGTACTGAGAACGGCTTAAGCATGTCTTAGCAACCCTGTGAAAATCATGAGGTACCCAATAGGACTTTTTACTCCAGTATGCAAGATACTCCCTACAGTACGGAGATGTAGGCCCGTACGAGACACAGGCCTGTTTGAAACGACTGAGAGAATCCATCCTTAACCTGCGATAAGATGGCTGCTGCTTCTTCTCTGCCTGGACTGGGCGATTGGGAGCATGTCCCGAGCGGTTTGGAGGCCGCTTGGCTGAGTCACTCTCGGACTCAGAATCTGAGTAAGTGGCAGAAGACTCATAATCAGCATCACTTCCATCTAATACACTAGAAGTAGAGCAATATTCACCAGCCTCAGAAGTATTTTTACTATGGAAACCCTTTCGAGACTTAGGTGTGGGAGGAGCTGAGGCCGTATTATTCCATATATTCTCCTCCACATCAACTGCACTTTTCAAAAACAGGAGAATAGAATTAACAATCTCCCAGGTAGTCCAGAATTCCACGGGGATCTTAGTCCCTTCCTTAGATGCCTTGGAGACATTTTTCCTAACTTGTTTCCAAATCTTACTTTCTAGAGTTCCTTCATCTGGGAACCATGGGTTAACTGCATAAACTACCTTAAAGCAGGACCGGAGTTGGTCTCTGGAAATGCAGAGTTCCGGGTCTCCTGTTCTGCGGGAGAAACACTGAATCAAATCCATAAATGGCTTGCCCTGTTCAGTCTGGCTCGAGAAAATATGAAAGATCTTGGGAAGGCCCAGAATCTGTCCCATCTTAGTGGAGGATTGCTGTTCGGATTTTAATCCACAGCACACTAAAAAAATCCTGATCTTCCACTCACTTTCTAGAGTGAGGGTGCACCGAACGCTATTCTTACCTTTAGTTGGTAGTTCATGCCCGCTCCAGGGACGCCAGCTGTAAAAAACTAAGGCTCGCCGAGGGGCGAGTGCACTCGCGGGCTCTCCGGGCGGCTCTGTCTCACCACCCGTGTTCGGTGCTCTGGAACCGCAGTGTGTGGACTGGATCGGGACGGCCGGTGGTCAAGGACAGGCGAAGGAAGAACGAGGACCAAGCTGGTTGCTGATTAGTTACCGTTTATTCAATCTTCAAACTTTCTCATCTCCCGCACTCCCAGCTCCGGCCTCTCTCTGGATTTACTGCTCAACTGCTGCTTCTCTCTGGCTTCTCTCTCTCCTCCTCTTGTCTCCCCCACCTTGCCCTCTAGGCTACCACCAGCCAGGTAGCCAAATTAACATAAGAAAGCCCTTCCTGAGGGCAGGGCACTCCAAAGCCCTTCCTCACTCTTAAGGTTTTTTTCTTTTCCTTAGTCCAGGAACTCATTAACATCTTAATACTAGTTATTTTTGTATGGACATAGCAAGAGATACATTGAGGCTTGCAAGGCAGCTCTCCTGGCAACATCTTGCCACAGGCTCAAACTACAGCACTCAGGCCAGATTAATCACTCCTCACCCTAGCAGGGTCCAAATCTAGTATCACTGTTTGGATCATGACAGCATTTGTCCATGATCAAGCTCTTAACTTATAGTTAAGCATTAGGCACTTTGGCCAGGCCCATCTCGATGCCAGGGTAGCACACAACTCACCGCTTGCCCTGGGTCCTTCTTGTCCCACGTCGGGACCGTGCTTTGGGGGTGCTAGGAAGTAAGGGCAGCTGAGGCTTAGGTCAAGAGAACAGATGCCCTGGAGGAAAATATGTAGAGTCAAATGACTCCCAGGTTACAAAAGCATAACATTTGTTAAGTCTTCCTGTGTCCATACAAAAAGGACTTGCTCTGAATAAACTATGCAAAGGACTCAAGGAGAAGAGAAAAACAATATTTACAAGTCAACAGAACACTAAGAAAGAAGCTACAAATAAACAAAGAGGAATAGGAGCACTGTAACGGGAGTAACCCAATAAACCTAAACTACTGAGGCTATGTTATCCTACAAGCTATTATTTGAACACAGCTCATTTATAATCATTTGTTTCTTGTTCATGTCTATTTTTGTGCTGCAGCGACAGATCTGAGTGGTTATCAATAGCCCGCCTCTCCGGAAGAACCTGAAATATTTACTATCTACCATTGAAAGATACATTCCATGTCTTTTCGCTTTTTATTTCCTGGTGAAATCCTTCCCTAAATGTGAGATCTCTCTCAACTTTAAGACTCCTTGAATCTGTGTGCGTCCGCGGTACTTACAGCTCTGTGGCAGTTTTTACTGGGTGATAGTTAGTGTTTGTCTGGGCCACGCTTGGCGATGCTCAGGGGTTATTTATTCCTGGCTCTGCACTCAGTAATCACTCCTGTCGGTGCTTGAGGGGTCCATACGGGATGCCGGGGATTGAATCCGGGTCGGCTTTGTGCGAAGCCGACGCCCTCCCTGCTGTAGTATAGCTCCAACCCTAGTTTTTATCGAGGTATTGCAATTATGGGCTGGGTGGCTAGTCGTAGTTTCCTGTATTATAGACCTTGTCATGTCGATCTTATAGAGCTGATTTACAGGCACTGAGTTCCGTCCATAGACGAGAAAAAGTAGCTGTTTGTTGGATACACGGGAGGAATAGCTACAATGGGGAAAGTCTCCATATGGGCTTCCGAAAAACTCACTTTGAGTTCCAATCTCTCCTTCGCATTCAACCCTGACCATGCAAGTCACTCAACCTGGTGAACCTCGCCTCTCTCCCCTGTGAAAACGGGGGCCGTGAGCCCTAGGGAGGCGTTAGTGAGACCACACCACGACCTCTTATTCACTCTCACCTTTGAATGAGGAAGGGGAGTGGCGAGAAGGAAAGGAACAGCATCTGCCCGGGAAGGGCAGGGGAGGAAGAGAGAGGAGGTAAACAAGGTGGAGACTTGAGCACTGAGCGGCGGAGCCCGTCAGCTGGTTGCCTCTCTCTGCCCGGGGCTGCTTCTCTCTGAGCACAGAAGCAAAGACAAGGCAGGCGCAGGTGTGTGTCTGGGGCTGGTCACTGCGCCACCAGCCCAAGCTCTGTCAGGACGGAGTCACAAACCCTCACGGGCTGAGGGATTAAGCCCCTGTCAGGTTGCAGAGCCTCCACAGATGGTCCTGACGACCCTCTTGATGGGCTTCTGGGAGCCTGGGTGTCCCCAGAGCACTTCACCCACTCCAGAGCCCCGGCAGCTTTGCACCTGGTCTTCGTCTCATTTATTAGAAACTCCCCGAACCACAGACTAGGAAGTTACATTTTTCAGCAAGCAAGGCAAAGGTCTCAAGTCAGGAGAGCGCGGAGAATATCGTGTTGCTTTCATCTGGAGGAAAGCGAGCATGGGAACAGAGCATATAAAAACTGACCCCGGTGCCATCAAACCCAAATAAAAGTTAAAAAAAAAAAAAAGCTCAACAATATAATTTTACACCTCAAGGAACTAGAAGACAAAGTCTGAAGTTACCAGAAACAATAACAAAGAATAAAGCAAGATAAAAGATAATCATCTCGGAGGCCAGAATTATAGTCCTGTGGGGAGGGTGTTTCCTTGTGAGGGGCCTGCCTGGGTCCCATCCCCGACATCCCACACGGTCCCCTGAGCATCACGAGGAATGATTCCTAAGGGCACAGCCAGGTGGGGCCCCAAATGCAAACTAATTTAAAATAAAATAAATTTTAGAATTTTACTTATCTAGAATTAAAAAAAAGAGATCAAGTAACCAAAATGCGAAACAAAAGGAGTTATTACAACTAATGTCACAGAAATAAAAAGAAATCATAAGAGACACATACCAATTTGATGGGCTCAAAGAAAAGAATAAATTCGTAGAAACTTAGAACCCACTAAGACTTAATCATGAAGAATAAAAATATATATATTTGAATGTATTTCTGATAGTAAAAGCTGAATAGGTCATCAAAGACCTAGCAGATATAAGCCCTGGCCAACTGGTTTCACTGGAACTTGTTATTTTTTGTTGCCTTTTTGTTTGTTTTTTGATCCATATCAGGGGCCCTTGGACTTATTCCTGGCTAGAATTTTTTGTTGTTGTTTTGGGGCCACACCCAGGGTGCTCAGGGCTTACTCCTGGCTTTGCTTTCAAGGATCTCTCCTGGCAGGGTTCAGGGGAATTACATGGGGTGTCGAGGATCGAACCCGGGTCAGAGGTATGGAAGGCAAACACCCTAATTCCTGTACTATGGCTCTGGCTTCACTTCTGGCTAGAATTTTGTTGTTGTTGGATTATTTTTGTATTGGAGTCACACCTGGAGATATTCGGGGCTTACTCTGGGCTCTGTGCTCAGACATCACCCAGATGGGGTGCTCAAGACTGAACCGAGTCAGCCACGTGTAAGGCAAGTGCTCTACCCCTTACTGTTTCTTGGGCCCCCTCACTGGAGAATTTGATCAACATTTAAAGAAGAATTTGCGTTCCGGTAAGCCACGCAGGCCGGAGAATGCTCCGGACCCCAGACCGGGCCGGCAACCCCGGGAAGCCAGACGGAGGAGGCACAGCCGGTACGCCTTCTCCAGATGGAGCTCGGCGACACTGAGCAGCAACTAACACGGCTCCGGGATGCGGGACTGGGACATCTCCAAACTGCGCCGCAACCTTTTCTGAAAAATGAAAACATACAATCTATTGATGCCATCCAGCATGTCTGACTGTTGGAGGAAAACCTCCAAATAATGATAGTGAGAATCCGGTTGAAAACTGAATGTAATCAAAGTAAGGAAAGAGTAAAGTGAAAAATGTCTGCCACACAGGCAGAGGGGGAGTGGAGGGGAGTATGCGGGGGTTTGGTGGTGGATCAAATAAGAAAACTTTGTAACTGTATTTCACAGTAATTCATTTAAAAATAATTTTAAAAAATAAAGAAGAATTAACACCAATATTTAGCAAAATTTCCTCAAAAGTTAAAGAGAAAGACTACTCTCAGTTTCAGTTTATGAGTTTAATATTACCCTGATAATGAAATCACAAAGTTTAGAGAGAGAGAAAAAAAAGAAAAAATTATAGGTCAAATTCTTGATTAATATTGATACAAATATCTTCAAGAAAATGCCAACCCCCCTAAAAAATATATATCGAAAATCCTGAATTCACCAAGACATTATAAAGATTATTCACCATGACCAAGTGGGATTTATCCCTGGAATAGGAGGGGCACAATCAAGGTAATACACCACAATAACTGGGGAGAAGCAGTACACAGTTGTTTTAATTGATAGTGAAAAAACCATGAAACAAAATTCAACAGCCTTTAATTCCCTGGACAGATTACTCTCAGGAGGAAATAACCACACAGTAAAGACCTTGTATAAAAAGGTCAGTGATGGGGGCTGGAGTGATAGCACAGTGGGAAGGGCGTTTGCCTTGCACTGGGCCAACCCGGGTTCGATTCCCAGCATCCCATATGGCCCCCTGAGCACCAGGAGTGATTCTTGAGTGCAAAAGCCAGGAGTAACCCCTGAGCATCACCGGGTGTGGCCCAAGAAGGAAAAAAAAAAGGGGGGGCCAAAGCTAATATCAAGCTCAATGGTGAAAAATACCAAACTCCAAGGGTCAGGGAGGTGATCCAAGGATTAGGACATAGGCTAGGGTGTCCCCACCTGGGTGAGATGCCCAATAGCACCGGGGCTCTGAGCAATGCCAAGAGTGGACCCTGAGCACTGCCCAGGCCTCTGTGGGCATCCGAGCAGCATGCGTCTGGGCCCAGCACCGAACCGTTGGCCCAACTGGCCAAACGTTGCTGGGTCTGACCCCCAGACTCCCTGAGCACTGCCCAGGAGGCGCCCAAATAAAGAAAACACAAAATCCTTCTAAGGTCACAAGGCCCGAATGCCTACTCTTCCCACTTGTTCTAGTCAGAGAGCTTAGGCAAGAAAATAAAATAAAAGGCATTTAAGTCGAAAAGGGAGAAGGGAAATTCTCTGTGTACAGAAAGCTTGACCTTGTTTGTAGAAAAATGTAGACTACACACATACACGCGCAAAATATCGCAAACAAAATAATAGTTGGACCTATGAAACAGATTTATCAAGGTCCAACGTACAATAATAACACACAATCTTCAGTTGTGTCGGGTATTGAATGCGTGGTGCTGGGGAGACAGCTCAGAGGGCAGAGGTCCAAGCTCTGAGTTTGACAACTGGACACTGAATGTGATTCTGGAGGGCCCCAGCTTGGGGGTGGCCCTCATGAAAATATGGTTGTTGTGAATCTTATGCTATTTTACCACACACACACACACACACACACACACACACACACACATCCACACACACCTCAGAATGCCACCTGCCGTGATCTTGATTCTGTAAACCTGGTCCCCGCTCTCTGATGCGCAATCAAGTGACTGACCAAGGTTCAACAAGCCAGGAGGGAGACAGGAAGGCCCCACCCAGTGTGCCCAGATTGTGGGGACAGTCTAGCGCCTTCTCTTAGTGTCTCTCTCTCTCTCTCTTTTTTTTTTTTTTTTGTCGTTTTGGGTCACACCCAGCAATGCTCAGGCTCTGCACTCAGCAATTACTCCTGGCAGAGCTTGGGGGGCCACATGAGATACTGGGAATCGAACCCAGGTCGACTGCGTGCAAGGCAAACACCCTACCCGCTGTGCTATTGCTCTAGTCCCAGTGTCTCATTTTTTATTTTGCAGCAAGACGATGATTCATCATCCTGTGTGCAAGGCGTTGGGCATGTGCATGGGAAAGAACGCTTCTTTTCTTTTTCTGGTTTTGGGGCCACAGCCAGGGGTGCTCAGGGCTTTCTCCTGGCTCTGTGCTCAGGGTTCACCAACTCGAGACGCTTGGGGCACCCTACTGGGTGTAGGGATCAAACCTGAGTCGGCTGCATGCAAGGCAAGCGCCCTACCTGCTGTACTCTCTCTCCGCCAGCCCAGCCAGCCCCAACCCTCAGTTATTCTCACCTCAGGAGACACAATCAGAGAAAAACAAGGTGCTGAGAAGCTCAAAGAGAACTTGGTTGCCTCCAGCTCTTGAACACGTCATTTCGGTTTCTGTGGCTGCTGCCTCGCCTTCTGCCTTTGACAAATTCTGGAGACAGAATGAGATACAAGGCATCAAAGTCTTTATTTTAATCACCCATTAGTCAGTGTTTACGTTTAGGCTGTCGTGCATGTTCTCATTAAAAGGGAAGCTGGAAAACGCTGAGCGACCCACTACCTGTGGACAGTCTCCTTTCACTGTTCCACTTTTTTTTTCTTTTTGGGTCACACTCGGCGATGCACAGGGGTTACTCCTGGCAGTGCTCAGGGGACCATATGGGATGCTGGGATTCGAACCTATGTCGACCTCGTGCAAGGCAAAAGCCCTACCCACTGTGCTGTCACTCCAGCCCCACGCTTTTTAAATGGGAGGATCCCCATTCCTTTGAAAAATTCTCTCTCTTTTTTTCCATCTGGCCACCATGGGGGATCACTGCACGGGGAATGGGGGGTGCAGACCCCAGCGTGAGAGGGCTCAGAGCCAAGGTCACGCTTGTGCCAGGCCTTGGAAGGGCACAGAGGACTGTGGACGATGCTTGGAGGGGACACTAGGTCTACAGGGGTCAAGTGTCCGACAGCAGCTGCACAACACTCTGAGGGCCTTCCTTACTGACCCTCCCGGCCCCTCTGGCTCTGTTGTTCCTCCTGGGGGCGCTGGTCACCGGTGCCTTGTCCAGCAGGAGCACTAAGAAAGAGAAGAGGGGCTGGAGCCATAGCACAGCGGGTAGGGCGTTTGCCTTGCATGGGGCTGACCATGGTTCGATTCCCAGCATCCCATATGGTCCCCTGAGCACTGCCAGGAGTGATTCCTGAGTGCAGAGCCAGGAGTAACTGAGCATCGCTGGTTGTGGCCCCAAAAGCAATATATATATATATATATATATATATATATATATATATATATAGAGAGAGAGAGAGAGAGAGAGAGAGAGAGAGAGAGGGAGGGAGAGGGGGGGAGGGAGGGAGGGAGAGCGAGAGAGAGAGAGAGAGAGAGAGAGAGAAGACACAGGCGCTCCTTCTGTTCCGCCGCCTTCTTTGGGCACGGAGTGGCCTCTCCAAAGGGGAAGTCTGCTTAGAAAGTTCATCTGACCAAAACCCCAAAGGGAAGTGGAGTGATAGCTGGATGCCGCCTGGCTTGAGCCCGAGGAATCCCAGATGGTCCCACAGCACCGCCAGGTGTGATTCCTGAGTGCAGAGGCAGGAGTCACCCCACGACACAAGCACGAACCAAGAAACCCAAAACATAGATCACTCAGGATGTGGCACTTCTTCTATTTTTTTGGTCACAAGTGTTGCTAGTTCTTCCTTCCTTTCTGTCAGAGTATGTTTCTAATAGCTCGTTCACAGGGGGTGGGGGGTAGGGGAGTTGGGGGCATGGGGGCTACTCCTGAATCTGTGCTCAGGAGGGACCCCTAGTGAGGGCCGTACCCTCTGTATTGTCCCTCTAGCCCTGGTAACTTCTAAAATTATGCTTATCAATTTTTTTCTTTTTGGGTCACACCCAGTGATGCACAGGGCTTACTCCTGGCTCTTCATTCAGGAATCACCCCTGGCGGTGCTCAGGAGACCATACGGGATGCTGGGAATCGAACCCATGTCGACCGCGTGCAAGGCAAACGCCCTCCCCGCTGTGCTATCGCTCCAGCCCCACGCTTTTTAAATTTTGAGAGGAGGGGCCGGAGTGATAGCACAGCGGGTAGGGCGTTTGCCTTGCACGCGGCCGACCCGGGTTCGATCCCCGGCATCCCATATGGTCCCCCAAGCATCGCCAGGAGTAATTCCTGAGTGCAAAGCCAGGAGTAACCCCTGAGCATCGCTGGGTGTGACCCAAAAAGCAAAAAAAAAATAAAATAAATAAATAAATAAATAAATAAATAAATTTTGAGAGGACTGTAGAGTCACATGCTGTGAGAGGGCCCAGGGGCTCCCCAGTCACTCCTGGCTGTGTTGTTGTTGTTGTTGTTGTTGTCGTCCTACTAATTAATGAAGATTATCCCAGGGCCGTTTCCTGCTGTGCTGCAGGGCTGGGCGCTGTGGAGCGATTTCTCCTTCCCACATGGTTGCTGGGAAATCCAAAGGAGAGGCGAGAGGCGGCTGTGACTCCCTCCCACAGCTGCAAAGCCCCTGGCCTGAAAAGGCGGAAGCAGCAGGCTCCATGTTTCTGAAGGACCTGCCCGGGCCACCCCCCCCACCCCCCCCCCCCACCCCCCGTCTCCAGACGCTCCAAGAAACACGTCTGGGCACCTGCAGCCAGCCGCGCTCCCTCTGCTTTGTTGCTGAAATCTTATTTATTTTAGCTTTTTAAATAAATGTAGGCACCCTGAAAGTATCCAGTTATTTATGCACGCAGTGCTTCGACCCCATCCCTCCACCAGGGCCCACACCCCCACCCATGCCACCCCCTTCGCCTCGCACCCACCAGTCTGTCTCCAGAAGGGAGAGTTTCTGACCTTGGGACGAGTTTCACTGAGAGCCTGCAAGACGGAGGCTTCAGTTCGTGTTATTTCCTGGTACCCTTGTGGCAGCGACCCCTTTTCTGTCATCCCCGCCCTCCCCCTTGCTAGCGACCTTCCCCCGTGGACCAGTCCTCCCGGCCCTGGTTCCTACTGAAAGTCAAAGTGACATGCGTGATACCCTCTTCGTACCAGCACTGCTAACCATGGTGCCTAAAAGGAAAATGAGAGAGGGGGGAGGGAGGGAGGGAGGGTGGGAGGGAGGGAGGGAGGGAAGGAGGGAGGGAGGGAGAGATGGGGGGAGAGGGATAGAGGGGGAGAGGAAGAGAGGGAGAGAGAGAGGGAGAGAGAGGGAGGGGGAGAGAGAGGGAGGAGGAGAGAGAGGGACAGAGAGGGAGAGAGGGAGATAAGGAGAGAGAGAGGGTGAGAGGGAGAGAGAGAGGGAGAGAGAGAGGAAGAGAGGGAGAGAAAGATGGAGGGAGAGGGAGATGGAGAGAGGGAGAGAGAGGGAGAGGGAGAGAGAAAGGGACAGAGAGGGAGAGAGGGAGATAAGGAGAGAGAGGCTGAGAGGGAGAGAGGAAGGGGGAGAGACCTGCTGTAGAGGCAGACTGCAGGGGTGGGGAGGTGCAGGTGAAAAACTGGTTACGCTGGTGGTGGGAAATGTACATTGGTGAAGGGACGGGGGTCAGAAAATTTTATGACTGAAAATCATGAACAACTTATGATTGTATCTCACAGTGATTCAATAAAAAACTTTACATATATAAATTATATATATATATAAAATTTTAAGAGAAGAAAATAAGTTCCGTGAGCAGATCATACAATAGCAGGATAGTTGTGATCCCTTCCCAGCCACGTTCTTCACGAGCAGCTTTGAGAGGAGGAGCAGCTGATCAGAGAGATCGAGAAGGGTCTTGATCCTCGCCAACGCACTGTCCTCTCATTTCTTGTGTGCCGGGCGGCAGGTGTTCACGGCTTAAAGACAACTCATCAGATGAGGTTCTGTCCTCGATGCTGTCTGAGGCCCCTTTGGACAGGTGATTTGGGTCCAGCGTTTGCTTCTTGCTCTGATGCCATTTGCATTGATACCTCTAAGTACAATATACAGTCATTCTACACACAGTCTATAGTACAATCTATAGCATTTTGTATAGAAGTTTTTGGTGAAGGAATGGGATTGGACTTCATTGCATATGTTTCTTAAGAAATTTATTTAATTTATTTATTTGGGGGGGTGTGGATCGGGGCTACACTTACTCCTGGCTCTGTGCTCAGGGAATCACTCCTGGTGCGCTCAGGGGACCATCTGGATGCCAGGGATTGAGCCTGGGTTGGCCGCATGCAAGACAATGCCTTACGCCTCGTACTATCACTCCAGCCCCCTCGTTAAGATATTTAAAGCTGAGGGGCTGGAGTGATAGTACAGTGGGGAGGGCATTTGCCTTGCATGTGGCTGACCTGGGTTTGATCCCCAGCATCCCATATGGTCCCCCAAGCACCGCCAGGAGTAATTCCTGAGTGCAGAGCTAGGAGTAACCCCTGAGCATCGCTGGGTGTGACCCAAAAAGCAAAAAAAAAAAAAAAACCCGATATTTAAAGCCGAGGGAGGTGGGTGGGAAGGCAAGAATCAAACTCATACATTAATGAACAAGTTCCCTGGACATTGCCGTTATGTGAAATAGAAAATGAAGTCAATGTAGATGTAAAATCCAGGCCCATTATTTTCCATATGAGTAACAGTTATCATTTATTGGGTACTTGATATCATTTGGTAGGTTAATGTTTTACAAACATAAACCTGACTAATACTTACAATGCAGGGCGTTGCATAGGGGAAAAAAAATCTTTACAACATATCTGAGATAATGCTGTGATTATCTCCGGAGAGATAGTCCAGCTGGCAAGGCCTCGCACACAGCTGGACTGATTTGATGCCCGGCACCCTGAATACCCCCCTGGGCCCTGCCAGAAGTGAACCCTGAGCGCACAACCCTAACCAAGCTCCTAGGAGCCAGCCATTTTTGAAACAGAGTTTTCTCCAAAAGTAGAGGAAGTTTATCTAATTCTAGCTGCAGAAGGAACTGGTCAGAGAAGTGAACGGGGCGTGAGCTTATTCTGACGTTAACCATGTCAGAGAAAACTGACGTCAGGTGTAGAACGGGTGGAGGTCGGTATCAGACTTTGAGGTCTAAAACATTTTGATATTTTGATTCCTGGATAGAGGTCCCCAAAGCCGACCCATGTTGGGGCAAAGTGTTTTAAAACAAAATTCTAGGGCTGAAGCGATAGCATAGGGATAGGGCGTTTGCCTTGTACTCGGTCAACCTGGGTCCGACTAGTCCACATGGGTAACCGAGAAAGGGTACGCGAGTGGTAAAAGAGAGAGAGAGAAGAATGGGAGCAAGACAAGGCTTTGACCAAGCAAGCAAGCAAAGGCTCTTTATTTCTCTCAAGCTAGTTTTTTTTAATAATTGATTACATGAGGAAGTAGGCAAAATGGGAAGTATCAATACATGCCCATTTTCAGTGACACAGGGTGTAAGCCCTAACAGGGGGCACATGATAGTTATCTGGGGCTTGCTCAGAAACTTTACACAATGTGTTCTAACATTTTGCCCCGGAGAAGAGGTTAATTTCTTAATGTCAGGACATTTTTCCAGAAAAGGGTTGGGTCCGTAATTGCAGGTCAGGCTATACTGACATTTTGGCTCCCGGAAGCTTTGCTGATTCTTAGCATCATGTGAAAAGAACTGAGGAAGAAAAAGTAGAGTTGGCGGCCTGGAGCAAGGATCTTTAGTTAACCATCAGTAAATAAATGCAGACTTGCTCCGCGCACAGTGCGGTGCTCCGAGATGGAGGCAGACTTGTGGGATGGTGTGTCAGAAGCACATAAACCTCGGAATCAACGGGTCTCGTCTGATGACACATCTCCTTCAGGCTTCTGCCTCCCAAACAGCCGCCACTTCCCTCTGGCGAGTGGGTTGAAAGCAGGCAGTAAGGGATTACTTTATTTTATTTTATTTTATTTTATTTTATTTATTTATTTATTTATTTATTTATTTATTTATTTATTTTTGCGTCACACCCGGCGATGCACAGGGGTTACTCCTGGCTCTGCACTCAGGAATTACCCCTGGTGGTGCTCAGGGGATCATATGGGATGCTGGGAATCGAACCCGGGTTGGCCGCGTGCAAGTTAAACGCCCTACCCACTGTGCTATTGCTCCAGCCCCAGTAAGGGATTACTTTAAAGCAGTGTGGACCCACCGAGGCTGACTGGTATCGGGGCTGGTCTCTGAGCTCTGACTGCAGACATCCTATAAGGATGATTGTTACCCTCAGGGCCACCAAATTTCAACAAGAGATGACTTGTTCTGTCTAGTTACACCATTTGACCAAATCAACTGCAAATAAATGTGGACACATTTTACCATCTTGTAAGAATTGCAAAGAAAGGGTCTTGCATCATAGCCTTGCCCTGAACTTCGGATGCTGACAGTTGAGAAAGCCCGTGTATAATCATCGAGATGGGAGCTGAGATAGCAAAGGACCCTGACCTTGCTCCGTGGATTTTAAAGGCTTTTGATGTGAGATACATCAAAAGAGTAAGCCAGAGAGGCAGAGAAGGAAGAACTGAACACAAGTTCTTTTATAAACCTGCCCCAGACCTCAGGACCACAGTCATTGAGAAAGTAAAAGAAATCTTCCAGATTGTCTTATCAAGGCATTTAAATTTCTCTAGAGCCTCTTTCTCAGAAGACAAAGATGAACAAGTGTTAACTAGGAATTCCCACACGGGTTACCGGTTACGCATGTTTCTTTAACTTCCTCGGCTGCTTTGAGCTCAGGATACAAGGATTCTTATCTCAACATGATCCTGAATTTAAATAGTGGGGTGAATCATCCTACCTATGAGGAAAAGTGAATAATCTTGAGAATATCCTGCCATCACATCACCCAGATCTCCTCTGGATTTTGTTAGGAGTTTTAGATTATGAGACATAATTTTAAGTGGAAAATAGGAATTTCTAAATTCCTATTTTCTAAATTTCTAAATTCTGTCCTTAGACTTTCTGCTCCAATAAGTACTTGTTTGTCTGTATTTTGCTTGATATATATATATATATATGCATATATATATATATTAGCCCCCAGCTTGAGTAATTCTATATTTCCCTGTAACTCCAATTTTTTAGTATTAGTTTCTTGTAAAAAGTTTGTTTGATGTATGAGGGAAACACAAGCATGAAAATGTGTAAATCTGTAACTGTACCCTCACAGTAATTCTCTAATTAAAAAATAAATAAATTTAAAATAAATAAATAAATAAATAAATTTAATTAAAAAAATGTTTGTTTGAAGCAAGGTGGAGATTTTGATAGATTGTGTTATGAGGCTAGCTTGTTTTATTCTATCATAAAAGATTATTTCCTCATTTTTTAGCATCATCATTAACACTGTATATTTTATATTTTATCTCCTCTCCTTGTTCCCAAGAATAAAGGTGGTATTTCTGTATTATTAGTTATCTTCTAAGCACACATATCTCAAGAAATAAATTTTTGGGGGCCAGGGAGATGATTCAAAGGATTGGGGTACATACTCTGCTTGTCAAAGCCCCTAAAAATTGTTTTTCCTAAAAAATGTAAATTAAAATATAAACTATCAAAATATTAAAGAAACAGCAAAAACAGAAACAAAAGGGAAGCTTATAGCAATACATGCTTATTCAGAAGAAAAAAAAACCAGAAAATCTCAAATTAATTACCATACTGTACAACTTGAAAAAAAGAAGAAAGAACAGTAAATGAATCACTAAATAAGTAGAAGGAAGGAAATACTAAGAACTAGAGCAGAAATCAATGATACAAAAATAAAGAAAACAATATAAATGCTCAATGGACTCGAGAGTTATTCTTTCAAAATAGCAAACAAGATTTAAAATTCGTTTAACTCTCAGGTATGCAGATTTTGTGACTGAAATCACAAGTCAGGGATGGGTGACCTCCCCCATCTCCCTGTGCTTCCGGGAGCCTGGTGGTCATGCCCAGAAGCTACCTCTGGTGCTGTAGAAGCTCATTAACGGCCATGATCCAGACACTCACAAATAAATCTTGGAAGAGAGCAGCACTCCGCAGAGATGCCTCCAGACCCCAAAGTCACCGTCCAGTTAAAAATTTAACTCCAGGGGCTGGAGCAATAGCACAGTGGGTAGGGCGTTTGCCTTGCACGCGGCCGACCCGGGTTCGATTCCCAGCATCCCATATGGTCCCCTGAGCACTGCCAGGTGGTAATTCCTGAGTGCAGAGCCAGGAGTAACCCTTGTGCATCACCAGGTGTGACCCAAAAAAGCAAAAAAAAAAAAAAAAATTTAACTCCAGCTGTATCACCCTATTTAAAATTTTAGAATTCCTGGAGCGACATCTCATACTTGACACCACTGATACATCAAGAGGAGCACACCACATTTAATGAGGTGTAAAGCAGAAGGCAACCAATCTCGGTCAGAATATATATGTATTAGCATACAAGGCTCAATCTGTAACAACACGTTAGTAATCTCTTATATAAGGGCTTAATGAATGGCTCCAGGGTGAGATACAACAATCTTCACCCACTTTTCTCCAAGGAAATATTTTGGATCATTTTCAGCAGATTATTCATAACAAGTCATACAAAATAAATTATTTAGGACCTGCTTTGGGGACAGGCTTGGGTGGTGGTGGGAAAATTTAAAATAATGATGGTGGGAAGGTGTAATGGTGATGGAATTGCTGTTGGAATATTGAATCTAATAAATTATTGTGAACACCTTTATAAAAATAAAATTAAATTAAAAAAATAAAAACACTCAAAAAAGTTTAACTAATTCAAGATTTAACTAGATTCACAAAGGAAAATAAAAGAGAATAATAAAAGATAAAAATAATAAATAAACATAATTAAAGAAAATAAAAGAAAAATCACTGTATCACTGTCATCCTGTTGTTCATTGATTTACTTGAGCGGGCACCAGTAATGTCTCCATTCGTCCCAGCCCTGAGATTTTAGCAGCTTCTCCTTACTCTTCTTTCCCAACGATTGGAGGCTTTTTCAGGGTCAAGGGAATGAGACCTGTTATTGTTACTGTATTTGGCAATATCGAATATGCCACGGGGAGCTGCCAGGCTCTCCCATGATTTTAATATATAAGTAAAAATTTTTTAAAATATTTTTACTTTATAAACTTATTACTGATTTATAATTTTATGGCATTTAAGGAGATTACCTAAATGCATCTATATGTGTATGGTCTATTCTATATGTGGGATAAAAAAAAATCATAGTGAGGGAACAACAGATGTTCAAAGTCATTGGAATTGAAAGTTTTGTCTTACATGGGAGTGTCTGAAGGGGTGCTTGGGACACTGGTGTGTGTAGAAGCAGGCTCTGGAGCTGGGACTGGTACTGGAATTATGTATGCATGAAAAGTATTATTAACAGCATTATAAATCCCAGTTCCTCAATAATGGTTAATAAATAAATAATAAATTTTTAAAAAGATTTTCTATAGTAAAGCAAGACCAGTTACGCACTATGACAATTCAACTAGATGCCAACTGCTCCGGAATAGGTAAAGAACGTCTATGTGACACGAAAACCAACGCCACCCCTCCTCCAAAGGGCTTGCTTATCGTTGAAGTAAAATCCACATGACAGATACATAGTGTATTCAAGAGTAAACTGTGGAAAATGCAATGAATTCTGTGGAAAATTGGGTCTGGAAGACCTGGGAGATTTTATTGTAAACAAGAGTAAGTAAGGAGGGAAAAATGAGATCTGCAAGGGAAACATGAGGTGGGGGTTACTTAGAAATGCGTCAGACTGGGGAGCAGCGTTCACAAAATACAGATGGGTGTGGCATCCATTCACGAAGTCAACTCATAAATTCACATGACTTACGTCAGGAATGGTTTCCTTGACTGTGTATAAAAACAGAAGAAATCCTTGGATTAACCCACAAACTGAATGTTTAAGAAACTTATGGGGTAGGGCTGGAGCGATAGCACAGCGGGTAGGGCGTTTGCCAACCCGGGTTCGATTCCCAGCATCCCATATGGTCCCCTGAGCACCGCCAGGAGTAATTCCTGAGTGCAGAGCCAGGAGTAGCCCCTGTGTATCGCCAAGTGTGACCCCCACCCCAAAAAAAAGAAACTTATGGGGTAGCAAAGCACTGAAGAAAAAGATCCAAAAAAAGATAGTACAGCAAGTAAGGCATGTGGTCTCCAAGCCATGCCTGACGTGATCCCTAAGTATCGAGTCAGTAGTAAGCCCTGAACACAGTCAGTTGTGCCAAAATAGAAAAAGAAAGGAAAAAAAATAAGTCACTAAGAATGACAGCAAGAATGGGAATAGACTGTATTATTTAAGCATGCTAGAAAAAAACATTCAGGGCTGGAGTGATAGCACAGCGGGTAGGGTGTTTGTCTTGCACGAGGCCGACCTGGGTTCAAATCCCAGCACCCCATATGGTCCCCTGAGCACCGCCAGGAGTAATTCCTGAGTGCACGAGCCAGGAGTAACCCCTGTGCATTGCTGGGTGTGACCCAAAAAGCAAAAAAAAAAGAAAGAAAGAAAGAAAGAAAAACATTCTTAGAAATAAAATCAGGAAATAATGAGACTACAAAAGGTCTAGATATTGGAGTTCTCAATCTTTCTAAGAAAAGGCCCACTGGATGGGGCTGGAGTGATAGCACAGCGGGTAGGGTGTTTGCCTTGCACGTGGCCGACCCGGGTTCGATTCCCAGCATCCCATATGGTCTCTTGAGCACCACCAAGGGTGATTCCTGAGTGTAAAGCCAGGAGTAACCCCTGTGCATCGCCGGGTGTGACCCAAAAAGCAAAAAAAAAAAAAGGCCCACTGGAAAGGAGAAAACACAGAAGCTGGAAAGACAAGAGGTCACGCTCAAACAGCTGGATACTGTGATGTTATATTGGTCTCAACATGATGGGTAATAATAAAATCATGTAAGGTTCTAGGTGGCTGAAGCACAAAGGAAGTAAAGATCAATGAAGTCGGGAAAGCCAGACTATTGATGAAGTTAGAAGCAAGAGCATGGAAACAGGACGAGGAGATGGCCATCGAACTGACAGAAGACACTCACAAATAACAGTCATGGATGAACAGTGGTAGACTGAGGAAGAACAGTCTCACACGAGCCAAGGGCAGAGATTACGGTCAGCTGCGGTTTCAGGCACATAATTATATCAAAACTAGCCCTCTCTGATGTAGGAAGCCAGATGTAGGAAGCCATATTTCAATCCTGGCTCTTATCTTCAAGGAAGGCAGAGCCTGGCACTTCTCAAACGGGCCTAATTAAAATTTCTGTAACGAGGTTGCCGTTACTGACCTGACTGACCTGACCATTCCACTAGCCGATACCCGTGCCTGACACGAGAGATGAACATGTCACGATCTGTGATTGACTACTGCTTATACGGGGTCCGGGCACGCATACCATACCACTGCCTGCCTCCCAGCAGGCAAGTATAAATGCTGTAGCTGCCAGTGAATAAAGCTCTCTCTCTCTCTCTCTCTCCTCTTTCTTGCTGCTTTCTGTCTCTGCGTCTGTTCATTCGGCTGCGTCCCCTTCTCAGCCCCACAAAGGGTCCTACCTGCTAGATAGGACCGGGACCCTCATACTCTGATGGGCAATTAGCTTTATAATTCCCTAAAACAGCACCTACTAAGCAACAAATTCTTAAAATGCTACCAAAACAGCTCTAGGAAGGGAGGGGACAGGGCCGGAGAGAGAGTACAGTGCTTGCCTTGCATGTTTGACCCAGGTGTGATTCCCAGCATCACACACGGTGCCCTGAGTCTGTCAGAAAGGATCCCCAGTGCACAGCCCTAAGCACTCCTGGCCCCCAAACAAAGTTTAACATATAACATTAATTGTAAATTGAAATCAGTACAACATATTTTTATCAGAACTGGTTCGGAAATGAAACTTGATCCAGGGACTGGAACAGTCATCCTGAGGCCTAAATTTGAAAAATTTTCAAATTTTCACTTATGTTTTTGTGAAAATTCGTACGTGACGGTGAGGATGTAAGCAGATGTAAACATCAACTATAAAACTTGCAGCTTTTCCCTCGTTCAGGGTCTTGCTTGGGCCTGCGTGCCTAGAAGCTTGACCCCAGCTAGCTGGCTTCATAAACTCCGCTTGCGTGTTGCATTACTGGCTGAACTCTTTTTTTTTTTTTTTTAATTAATTTATTTTTTAACTAGTGAATCACCGTGAGGGTACAGTTACAGATTTATACATTTTCTTGCTTGTGTTTCTCTCATACAATGTTCGAGAACCCATCTCTTCACCAGTGCCCATTCTCCACCACCAATAAACCCTGCATCCCTCCCACCCCCCAATCCCATCTCCACCCACCTCCCCCCACCCCACCCTGCCTCCTTGGCAGGGTATTCCCTTTTGTTCTCTCTCTCCAATTGGGTGTTGTGGATTGCAATAGGGGTGTTGAGTGGCCATCGTCTACTTTCAGCACACATCACCCTTCCCCCGCATGGCCTCCAACCACATTTTACTTGGTGTTCCCTTCTCTATCTGAGCTGCCTTTTCCCCAGAATGTGGGGCCAGCTTCCAACTGGCTGAACTCTTCGTGCGCGTTCGGAGAGGGGGATATTATTGACACCGGACCCTAATACTAGAAAGAGAGAAAAGAAAAGAGAGAAGAAGGAAGGAAGGAAGGAAGGAAGGAAGGAAGGAAGGAAGGAAGGAAGGAAGGAAGGAAGGAAGGAAGGAAGGAAGGAAGGAAGGAAGGAAGGAAGGAAGGAAGGAAGGAAGGAAGGAAGAAAATGTGTCTGACTAGAGCATTAATCAGATAGGGTCTGGTCTGTCCCACTATCACTGTCACTGTCACTGTCATCCCATTGCTCATTGATTTGCTCGAGTGGGCACCAGTAATATCTCCATTCTTAGACTTGTTACTGTTTTTGGCATATCGAATACGCCACGGGTAGCTTGCCAAACTCTGCCATGCGGGCGCGATACTCTCAGTAGCTTGCCAGGCTCGCCGAGAGGGGCGGAGGAATCGAAGCCGGGTCAACCGGCATACAAGGCAAATGCCCTACCCGCTGTGCTATCGCTCCAACCCGTCCCATTATCAATATATATATATATATGTATATATATGTGTGTGTTTGTGTGTGTGTATGCACACACCCAGGCAAATTCTACAACCTGGAGTGATAGTACAAAGGTTAAGGAGCCTGCTGTGCATGTGGCCAGTCTCCCTTTAATCTCTGGAACCGCATATGGTCCCTGAGCATTGTCAGGAGGGACCCTGACTGAGCACAGAGCAAGAGAAGCCTGAGAACAGCTGGGTGCAGCTCCCACCGCTTCCCTCGTAAGAATCTGTAAGAGTTGGGGCTGGAGCAATA
Organism: Sorex araneus; assembly: GCF_027595985.1. Taxonomy (NCBI): domain Eukaryota; kingdom Metazoa; phylum Chordata; class Mammalia; order Eulipotyphla; family Soricidae; genus Sorex; species Sorex araneus. The sequence goes on from NC_073306.1 coordinate 205,391,106, forward strand.
GCACAGCGGGAAGGGCGTTTGCCTTGCACGCTGCCGACCCAGGTTCTATTCCTCGCATCCCATATGGTCCCCAGAGCACTGTCAGGAGTAATTCCTGAGTGCAGAGCCAGGAGTAAGACCTGAGCATCCCCGGATGTGACCCCTCTTCCCCCCACCAAAAAAAGAAAAAGAATCTCTAAGAGTCTTGGAAGAAGACAAAGGGACTGAGCGGGGAGTGAATCCATGCTGAAATTGACGGTTTTGAAGGTCCTGGTGTGGATGTGTACTTTCTCCCTCCTGCGGACCTGGTCATAAGGGTTAACCTCGGCAGTCAGGGGAATATTTTCAGGAGAGCCCAGACGCTGCCTTGGGCGTTTTGGGTGCTCTCATTCTACAGTTTGGGGGATACCCACTTCCTGTTTTTGGTCTTTAGTGTAAATGAAAGTGTTTCTTTTGTGCTCAGCCCTGGTTAAAATATAGCCTTTAATCACCACATCCTTTTGATCTCTTTGAGTTTGAGTTACTGCACGGAAAGGGGCAACTGACTGGGAGTTCTGGCCGTGGACTCTGGGCTGAGGGACGGTGTATCAGCTGCCGGCCTCACTTCTCTCCCGCTCTGGCCAGGGAGAGGCTAAGAGGCGCGGCGTGCTGGGGCCAACAGCTGCACGGTTGCTGTGGCTCTGAGCACGTTCCCGTTTCTCCCGGGAGCCCTGACACTTCTGCACTGGAGTTGTCAGAAGTAAGCCAGTCACGAATCACCCGGGCCCCTGATTGTACACGAACCCTGTACTCGAACCCTGTACACGCACCATCTCTCGGGCATGGAACTGCGGGCACTGGGTGGTGGAGGGGGGCAAGAGGCAGCTGTTTTGAAGTTCAAGATGTTAAGTTAAGGGGCTGGAGCAATAGCACAGTGGGGAGGGTGTTTGCCTTCCACGCGGCCGACCCGGGTTTGATTCCCAGCATCCCATATGGTCCCCTGAGCACCGCCAGGAGTCATTCCTGAGTGCAAAGCCAGGAGTAACCCCTGTGCATGGCCAGGTGTGACCCAAAAAGAAAAAAAAAGATGCTAAATTAAATTACGCTTAAGTTAAGTTAAGCCCGTGATTCAGGACTGGAATAATTTCCCTCTCTTGTCTTTCACGTGTTGCCGGATTTCCTTTTTTGCTTCTGGGCCACACCGAGCGGTGCTTGGGGCCTGCTCCTGGTTCTATACTCGGGAATCACTCCTGGAGGATTTGGGGACCTCTGTGGGGTGCTGGGGATCAAGCCCTGGTCAGCGGTGCAAGGAAAATGCCCTACCTGCTCTACTCTCTCTCTCTCTCTCTCTCTCTCTCTCTCTCTCTCTCTGGCTCCCCATTGTCCGACTTTTACACATTGAGTGATTCTCACTTCCTTGGACCCGAGCCATAGCCCAGCCGGTAAAGTGCTTGACTTGCATGCGGCGGAGCCGGGTTCGATCCCTGGCACCACTTACGGCGCCCTGAGCACCGCCATGAGTGGTGCCTGGCTGAGGAGTCAAGAGTAACCCCTGAGCATGTCCTGTCACTCGGTCCCCCCCGTCATAGTCCTAGGAGCTGGAAGGCCACCGTGAGTGTCTTGACTTTTCTTTCTGGCTTGTTTGGGGTCTTCTCCTTCTGATCTGGCGTCTCCTAATCACTTTTAAAAGGCAGCTATCTCTTTATTCAGCTGTCTCAACAATTCAGTTGCGGTTGAGTGGGTGCCCCCCGGCAGTGCTCGGGGCTTACTCCCGGCTCTGTGCTCGGTGGACCGTCTGTAACATAGCATTGCCAGGCTGGAGCCTCCAGCCCTGGGCTACCTCTCCAACCTGCCCTGTTTCCCTTCCCTCCGTTGTTGCGTGACTGGGGGCCACCCCGGCTGTGCTGATGGGTGGGGGCTGGGAAGCTGGGTGGGTGGCGCTCACACACGCTGTGGTGGGTGCTCAAATGGTTGTGCAGCCCCCGCAGCAGCTCTCAGGGAGCCGCGTCTCTGCCTGCAGTGCTCACACCTGTGTCATGGCGGCGCTGAGGGACCCCCGCCCTTCAGCTGTGGCTTTTGCACACTCGCGGTGCAATGAGCCAGAAATCACTTGCAGCTCCAGGGGGTGGCCACGGACCGTGGACTGCCAGGCTCAAACCGCACAACTCCCAAGAGTGCGAGCCGTGCTTGTGGGGTGCCGGGGATCGAACTCTCAGTGCACGTTTAGCCACTGGACCGACTCCCAGTCCCCCAATCTCTTCTTTAAATTTTTTAATTTTTTAAAAAATTTATATTGTTTTGCATTTTGGATCACAACTGGCAATGCTCAGGGGTTACTCCTGGCTCTGCACTCAGGAATGACTCCTGGCGGTGCTCAGGGGACCATATGGGATGCCGGGGATCAAACCTGGGTCGGCGGCATGCAAGGCAAACGCCCTCCCCGCTGTGCTATCGCTCCAACTCCCTTAATCTCTTCTTTTTAGAGTATTGGCTTAGAAGCACTCCCCACCCCAATACCCTCTTTTAATCTTTGTCACCTCTGGGGGTGGAGGGATGTGATAGTGCAGCAGAGAAGGCGCTTGCCTTGCACACAGCTGAACCAAGCTTGACTCCGCACCCCAGGAAGTGATTCCTGAACACAGAGCCAGAGAGAACCCTGAAAAGAGCGGGGTGTGGCCCCCAAACAAGGACAAAACAAAAAACCCTCCCAACCTAGTGGCATTTTTTTTTGTTTGCTTTTGCATTGTTCTTTGGGTCATACCAGGCGATGCACAGGAGTTATTACTGGCTCACGCACTTAGGAATTACTCCTGGCAGTGCTCAGGGGACCACATGGGATGCTGGGAATCGAACCCAGGTCTCGTGCAAGGCAAATAAATGCCCTACTTGCTGTGCTATCGCTTCAGGCCCCCTAGTGGCGTTTTCTTAAAAGGACCTGTGTGTGTGTGTGGGTGGGGGGGGCGGTGGGTGGGTATAGACTCGGCCTTTCGTGTACAAGGATAAACTGAATTTATAACACGGCAGCTTGATCCATCCCTTTTACTACTGATAAAGGCTGACACAATTACAGCTCCTCATGGTTGCCTTATAGGAAAAGGAATGACTGGAGAGAAAAGAATGCCTGCTGCCGTGACCGGAACTAACGCGAGTGTAGCGTGCTGCTAAACGCTGCGTGCATGAGTCACTTCGCAAATATTGACCAACTTCTGCTCTGTGCGTTTCCCTCCAGACACTGGAGATAAAGAGTCGATCCAGCTGGAAAACAGCCACGTCCCCACGGAGCTTTGCACCTCGAGGGATGGGCGGGGACACGGCGAAGCTCACGCACGTAGAACACTGGCGTCACAGAAGGGAGGCCTTTGGTGGGGGACCAGCGCTGAACACGAAAGCGTTATTTGAAAAATAGATTTCCTCCCTATTGACCCCAAGTCGCAGACGCCAGTGGCCGGCCTCGGTGATGTCTCCAGCCCTTCCTGCTCTCGTGGTCCTGTTGGTCCATCACAGCCAGGCCCAGCTGTCCCTCCGACCCTGGACTCTGGGCGAGGGGCAGCTGTGGCCACTCCCTGCTCCCCGAAAGAGTGTCTTTGGACAGGTCCGGCCACGGGAGTATGTTGGGCTCCAGGGAGTAATGCGACAGGTTTAAAAGAGTTTTACAACTCGACTTACTGGTAAAAGGGATGTGTCAACCGTGGGGTGTGGTGGGCTGTAATTTCTTCCTTAGAGATTTTCTACCGGACATGGGCAAGGACGATTACGCCACAGGAGGTGGGAAGCCGATGGGAGAAAAGCCCCTTTGGTCTGCTTTGAAGTGAAGCCTGTTGCATATCACAGCTCAGTGCTACCAGGGGGCAGGGCCTTCCTGGCAGAAGTGCGGTGACAGTTTAACACACAGGGGGTCTAGTTCTCCCTCTCGGAGAACCCAGCAAGCTCGAGAGAGTATCTCGAGAGAGAAGCTGGCAAGCTCCCCGTGGCGTATTCAATATGCCAAAACCAGTAACAATGCTGGGTCTCATTCCCCTGACTCTGAAAGAGCCTCCAACGCGGCACCGTTGGGAAGGACGAGTAAAGAGAGGCTGCTAAAATCTCAGGGCTAGGATGGATGGAGACGTTACTGGCGCCTGCTGGAGCAAATCGATGAACAGTGGGATGACAGTGATACAGTGACAGTGAAGCACACAGGGAAGGTGTGACCCTACTTATAGAAAACACATGTTTGTTCTGATCACCTTGTGTACGTGGGTGATCTCTCCCACCACCCTCCTCAACCTACATAAAGCCTTGCTGTCACTCAATGAAGGGGAACTACCTGACAGGACCCCCGCCGTGCTCAAGTGCTCATTTCTCGGGGGTGGCAGCATAGGGCATGCTCTTTCCCCAAGCCCCTCTCTTTACAGTAAGGGGAGGTCGGCCCGGTCCTCAGGGCCCTGAGTGGGGGCCTCTTGCTGGAGGAGGGAGCGTGCGGAACAGAGGCCAGGAGAAGGAGACCCCAACGAAGCCTGAGGACGTAATGACAGCGCTTCTGCTAGGACGGCCAACGCCCTCTTTGATTTTGGAACTCATTTATCAGCATCATAATTTGTTATTTTTGTAGCGGCTCGTTCTAAGTCGAAGTGCACTATTAAAAAGTAAAAATAAGGGCTGGAGCGATAGCACAGCGGGGAGGGCGTTTGCCTTGCACGTGGCCAACCCAGGTTCGATTCCCAGCATCCCATATGGTCCCCCAAGCACCACCAGGAGTGATTCCTGAGTGCAGAGCCAGGAGTAACCCCTGAGCATTGCCGGGCATGACCCAAAAAGCAAAGAAAGAAAAAAAAAAGTAAAAATAATATCAGAAGAACTAAAGGTTACATTCACAGATTGGTATAAAACATGGAATTCAGGGGCCAGGGATATGGCTGAAGTGGTAGAACAGATAATTGGCACGTGTGAGGTCCTGTTTCTCATGCTGAACAATGACAAGAGTTGTGGCCCTCACAGCAACCAAACACCCATGAGAGTCAGACCCAGACTAACCTTATGCCTTACTACACGCTCCTGAGTCTTTGCCAGATATTTCCAGTTTTAATAACGTGCACCTTAAAACTATGCTCTTATGAGTCACGTTGTAGATTTTTGTATGTTCTTAATAGTACTATTTCTCTTTTTAAGTTTCATAATTAAAAACAAATTTTAACTTGAGATTCTGTGGTTTATAATACTATCAACAATGGTTTCTCAGGCACATAATTCTAACACCACACCCCTCCCCTGCGTACCCAACTCCTTCCTGCAAAGACCCCAATGCCCCTCCCTCTCACCCCACTCCCCACAACAAAACCATTCCTACTCGGGGTGGGGGCGGGTACACCCAGAAACACTCAGTGCTTACACCTGGCTCTGTGCTCAGGCATCAGTCTTGATGGGGATCGAGGGACCTTATTGCAATTGAACCCAGTTAGCCCCGAGTGAGGCAAGTGCCCTCCCCTCTGTCCCGACACCCTGGTCCCCAACAGTACTACTTAGAATGGTTCCACCTAACCCTGGGTTAGTTTACCACATGTAGTAAACCCTAAACAGTTTGCAATGTTGTGCTTATGGTGTCGTAGTGGGGAGTTGAGTGACTCCTAGTTTTCATTGAAAATCCGTTCCCGCGGATGGAAGCGGATTTTGAAGTTCTTTTTGTTTTGCTTCGTTTTGGGGTCACACTCTGCGATCCTCAGGGTTACTCCTAGCTCTGCACTCAGGAATCACTCCTGGTGGTGCTTGGAGGACCATATGGGAAGTTGGGGATCGAACCCAGATCTGCCGCATGCAAGGTAAATGCCCTACCATCTGGACTATCTCTCCAGCCCCAGATTGTGAAGCTCTTGGTAAGGATACCTGTTGACTCCCCACGTCAGCAAGCAATCCACAGCCAGACTAGGTAACCTTCCGGGGTCATCCACAGGAAGCCGTTCAGGCCGGCTGGATCTGGCCGGTTTCTTCAGGACTTGAATTCCCTCAGCTGTTCCTCTGGTCCCAAGAAGAACTCTGGACGCGGGAGGGCAGTGAGGCATTCGGCACTGTTACAGGGTTGGTTTAGGTTTATATATATATATATATATATATATATATATATATATATAATGGTTTTACTTGTTGCTAATATATTCAACTATCCTCATTTCAGTAACTTAATTCATGGTCACAGAATCTTTTCTAAAAATTTCTTAATTTTATTGAATCACCGTGAGATAGAGCACTACAAAACTGTTCATGATGATTGCACTCCAGCCACACAATGTTCCAACACCCATCCCTCCGCCAGTGTAATTTCCCAGCACCAGTGTCCCCAGTGTCCCTCACACTCCTTCAAGCCACCCCCACCCCAGGCTCTATGGCAGGCACTGCCCTCTCTACTCTCTCTCTCTCTCTCTCTCTCTCTCTCTCTCTCTCTCTCTCTCTCTCTCTCTCTCTCGCTCGCTCGCTCGCGCTCTCTCTCTCTCTCATTCTAGGCATTAAGGTTTTTGATACAGGCACTGAAAAGTTATCATGTGTATCCCTTTACCTGCTTCCAACACTCAGTTCTTGTCCAGAGTGATCATTTGTGATAACGGACCCTCCTCTTTTTTTTTTCTTTTTGGGTCACACCCGGCAATGCACGGGGGTTACTCCTGGCTCTGTACTCAGAAATTAGCCCTGGCGGTGCTCAAGGGGACCATATGGGATGCTGGGAATCGAACCCGACGAGTGCAAGGCAAACGCTGTGCTATTTATTGCTCCAGCCATGACCCCCGTCTATCTTAACTCCCTCCATCCCCCACACCATTCACACACCATTGGCCAGTCCTCCTGGCCCGTTTTCACCTGGCATTGGATATTAGTGTAATACTGATTTTTTTTTTAATATCCCACAGGCATTCTATATCTGTCCCTCTCCTTCTGACTCATTCACAGCCTTAAACTTGGGAGGTCAAAAGTCCACAGAGTAAAATCAAGGAGTGAGCCTGGCGCCCTCTGGAGGCGCAGAGGAGAAAAGCCGCTGGTTCTCCAAGGCGTCTCACTTCCCGCCTCTTTCAACCTCAAACTGCTGCTTATGTGGATCCACCCAGCAGGGGCCACACCCAGCCCTGCTCAGGGCTGTCTCACTTCTGGCGGGGCCCTGGGGAGCAGACGGGGTTCCAGAGACTAAACCCAGGTCAGCAGCATGCGAGGCAAGCACTGTGTCTCCACCCGAGCCCTGAGAGCTTATAGGACACCTAAAGCCTTTCTGAAGCTCCTGAAATCGTGGCTGAGGGTCACACCACGACAGTGACGTCAAAAAATCTCAGGGAGATGCAGGAGTCTATATTTTTAAGTCCATTCTGGCAATTCCAATGTACGATTGCATTAGAAATGATGTTATAGGGCTGGGGTGATAGCACAGCGGGTAGGTAGGGTGTTTGCCTTGCACGCGGCCGACCTGGGTTCGATTCCCACCATCCCATATGATTCCCCGAGCACCACCAGGTGTAATTCCTGAGTGCATGAGCCAGGAGTAACCCCTGAGCATCGCCGGGTGTGACCCAAAATGCCAAAAAAAAAAAAAAAGAAATGATGTTATAGACCCTTTTAATTTCATCATACTTAACGAAATAAATCAGGTTCACCTGCCTCTATCAAGATCATTTTTTCTTATTTTCTCTTTTTGGGTTTTTGGGTCACACCTGGAGATGCTCAGGGATTACTCCAGGCTCTGTACTCACTCCTGGCAGTGCTCAGAGGAGCACATGGGATGCTGGGGACTGAACCCAGGTCAGCTGCTTGCAAGAGAAACGCCGTATGCGCTGTACAATCAGTCCGGCCCTCAAGATCCTTTTCAAACTCATCTCCAAAGGCGGTTTTCCCCACTCTAACATGTAATATATTTGTTGTTGCAGGAATCGAGTAGGCTTTATTACCATAGGGGACTCTGTAGGCTTTAACATATCACTGTAGGAGACCCTGGAAGAACCAAACCGTGGGCTTTAGGATTGGGATGAGAAGGGAACTTTCTAGCCAGCCAAATTTGCAAGGTGTCTTTTCTGCACCAGCACTAAGATTTTTGTATTAATTTGCTGGGGCTGCCCTAACACAATACCGTTAAGAAAAAAAAAAAACAAACAGAAATTAGGGCTGAAGCAATAGTACCGTAGCGGGTAGGACATTTGCCTTGTATACGACTGACCAGGTTCAATCCCTGGCACTGCTGGGCACGGCCCAAAACCAAAAATAAACTTAAAAAACACAAATTAATTCTCCCACAGCTCTGGAGGCCTTGGGCCTGAGATTCAGGATGTGGGCTGGCTGGATTTTTCTGCTAGGGTCACAGATAAGACGTCAGTAAGATGAATGCAGAAATCGTGCCCATCTCATTTTCCTACTAGGCTTAACTACCAGCAAGCAATTTTATAAGTTGTAAGTGTTGACTCAAACAGTTTTGTTTTGGGGTCACACCTGGCAGGGCTCAAGGCTCACTCCTGGCTCTGCATTCAGGGGCGGGGGGAGGGGGGCTGCAGATGGAATCTGGGTGGGCTGAATGCAAGGCAAACACATACCCTAAGGCTGTACTATCGCTCCAGACCTGAACCAAACAGTTTCTATAAAAGCTGATCCAGGGGCTGGAGCGATAGCACAGCGGGTAGGGCGTTTGCCTTGCACGCGGCTGACCCGGGTTCGAATCCCAGCATCCCATATGGTCCCCTGAGCGCAGCCAGGGGTAATTCCTCAATGCAGAGCCAGGAGTAACCCCTGTGCATTGCCAGGTGTGACCCAAAAAGCAAAAAAAAAAAAAAAAAAAGCTGATCCAAGGGAATCTGGTCCAGAGAAAAATGTTTATTTGAAATGATACACTATGGCTGGTGTTAGGAGGCACCCCCAAAGGGCCAACGGAACGAAAAATTTACTGCACAAAGAAAACTGGAACAACTCACATGGTCTGTTGGTCTGTGTGTACATGTGGTGTCCAGGGACATCTGTCCTGATGGATTAGGCCTCCCCCCCCCCCCCCCCCGTCACGTGGGCGGGGTGACCACTTAAAAGATCTCACCAATTATACTTTCTGTGCTCATGGCCGTGAGAACTGCAATACATGAAAGTTGGGGTAACCCAAGTGAGTTTGTGAGTGGCTGGAGCAGACAACTGATGTCTGGCAGATAAGGAAGTGGTATGGGTGATTTATCACTTCCTGCGGTGGCATTTGAGGGAAGTTTCCCACACCCCCAGGGCCTTGCCCTGCCAGCAGCTGCAGGGCAGGTAGAGTTGGGGCCGTGCAGTCCCACCCAGGAAGAGACCAGCCCCAGGGGGGCCCTGTGAGGTGTGACCTGATTGACAAGGCATTTGCAAAGCATTGCTAGAGGGCAAAGTTCAGGAATTCAAGGATTTCCAGTAGCTTCTAAGTTGTAGGATGACATTCGTTTGTCCTTTCCCCCTTGCCACAAAGAGCTTAGGTTTATCAGGTCACACCCATCACAGTGCTCCCAGTCCCTGTCTATCTGTAACCACTTCTCTATGCTCTCTTCCCCAACCAGTTAATCAGCTTTCCCCCCTAATCAGACTCTTGTTAATTTGTAAGGTCAGATCTTTCTAGGACACTGAATTGTATTGTAAGTTAAATACTGCCTTTCTCCTCTCCAATGTCCTTTTTGTATAGACACAGGAAGACAGTTAATATTATGCTTTTATAACTTGAGATTTAATTGGCTTCGAATATTATTCCCTCCCGGGCATCTGTTTTCTCGACTTAAGCCTCAGTTGCCCTTAGTTCCTAGCACCCCAAAAGCAGGGTCCCGACGAGGGACCGAAGGGACCCAGGGCAAGCTGTGAGCTACCCTGGCATCGATATGGGCCAGGACAAAGTGGCACGATTCTTAACTCTAAGAGCTTGATCATGGACAAATGCTGTCATGCTCCAAAGGTAACGACGAGACTAGGACCCTGCTAAGGATAATCTGGTCTGAGCCTGTAGTCTGAGATCGAGATGGCCCCAGGAGAGCAATTCTATAAGCTTAATGCATCTCTTACTGTGTCCATACAAAATGATTAATATTATGAATGCTTATATGTTAGTTGGGCAAGGAGAGGAGAAACACACCCATGGGATTCCACTCTTGGGCGGTGTCCTGCTGAAAGAGAATCTGTCCTAGAAGAATCCCCTGAGGGAAAGAATTTTACCCCTATTGATGATGACCACACCTATGTGTAAGCCCCAACCCCTCATGCTGGGGTATTTAACCAGGCTGTAAGAGTGGGCTGGGGGTGCCAGATCCAGAGAAGGAGACTGATGAGAGATCAAGGATAATGAAGTAGCATGGGGGAGGAAGCAGGAGGAGAGTCAGAGAACGGAGATGGGAATGGAATAAACTGCAACTGAGACCAACCAGCCTGGCTTCATTCCTTCCTTGACCTGTTCATCACCATCGACCTCCCCCGGGTGTGGGAAGTGGCTCAAGACTACCGAACACGGGCAGCGGGAGAGAGACACAGAGTGTTGTAAACGTGAGTACACACTACTCCAGCCCCGTCTTCATAATAAATTTAGGAGAGACCATGTACCGTGTTGCTTCACGCTTACCGCAGCCCCAGGGCCTGGGCTGGTGCTGAGGTTTCCCAGGACCGGGAAACTCCACCTCTAAGGCCGGGCCCAGAGCACACGGCGGCTGTCACTCACAAACCTGTTACTGGGTGTCCGGGACTTCAGAGGCTAATAGTATTGTTTTTGCTTATGGGTCACACTAGGCAGTGCTCAGGGCTTACTCCTGGCTCTGTGCTCAGGGATCACTCCTCGTGGGGTTCAGGAGCCGTATGGGGTGCTGGGGATCGAACCCGGGCCGGCCACGTGCAAGGAAAACACCCAACTCTGTACAATTGCTCTGACCCCAAAAGGCCAATCATTTACTTTATCTTGGTTTTGGTTGTTCTCCCTCATCTGCCTCTTATTAATTGCACTACTTTTATGTTCTTTCAACCCAGGGGGAGGAAGAACAACTACAATTCAATTCAAGCCATCTCTGGACAGCGAGAGACTTTGAAATTTCACCTAGATTTTCCCGTCTCCTACTTATTATTACAAACGGCTGCAAAAGCTTTATCAGCTCCAAGATTTGTTCCATATTAATGTTCACTCACTATCTTAGTCAAATAAAACATTGTAATTCTCCACTGATTATCTTCTGTGATGAAGATTTTAAATGCTGAGACCTGATTTCCGAAGTAAGTGTCAGAGTTGGTAACAAAACAGTACACAGTAGAGTACAATATGCAAAAATTTATTTATTTTAAGTGTTCCTAAAATATAAAAATAAAAACAGAAAACGCCATCATAAAGAATAAATTCCAACTTTCTTAGCAGTTTCCACTTTTCTCTAATGGAAGTCCAGTTCGCTACATTCATTTCGATGAGACATACATCCATCTATCATCTTCCAAGTGCGTAAATTCATACAATTCCTGCAGCTGTAAATGAAAATTACACTAAACAGAATGCATCAATTTAAATATTCAAGGTCATCTCGAAAGTCACCGTCAAGTTCCTGATCTCAGCAGCGGGGAATACTTTTCCTACAAATATCATAACCGAAATATGGGCAAATAGGCTCTAAATTTCTCTCATCTGATTCTCAATTTTTAACATATCATAAAAATTGCATGTTAAAATCTAATGATTTTAATTTATCAAACTCTCAGGTAACAAGAGTGGTTTATAAAGTCTGTTTAAGAATTCCTAGGAAAATTCCACTTGCTAATTTTCGGTATTTTTCTCTGTTTCATTTGTCTTCTTTTCTTTCCACAAATTCCCAAGGACGATCCCTGAAAACAGGATTATTCCTACTGTTCGGTTGGAGGCAAATTTTCCCCAGCAATCCTCGGGTCTGTGGATGTCTAGAGTGTAAATCTGTAACGGAAGAACAGAACCCTGGGTTAGTCCTGGGTCGGTGCTTCAGCCACCCGAAAGCGCTCAGAATGCTGAGCCGATGGCAGCCCCCCTGAGGGAATGGGGGCAGAGGAAGCTTTGAATGCACCTGTGTCCCCGAGTGGAAAAACCTCCTCGCAGGGTAAGCCGGGTCCTCCTTCCCGGCATCTGAGAGGAACGCCATGTTCTTTTATTTTTATTTTGAGAATTCCTCTCTACAACCACACAACAAGGACATTTCTTGGTCCTTCTGGCCGCTGACTCCTCCTAAAATTTCAAAGTTTCTACAGGACTGTGGTTCAGATTAGTGTCTCGAAGATCGGAAGTATTAGGAAGCATTAAACATACGGCCAAGGTGACCCCGAGCGGGAGGACAGCATGTAGGGCGCAGGCCTTGCACGCGGCTGAGTCGGGTTCGATCCCTGGTACTCCACAGGGTTCCCTGAGCCCTTGCAGGAGTGACCCGGAGCACAGAGCCAGGGGTAAGCCCTGAGCACCGCCAGGCGTGGCCTGAGAAAAGAATGTGGCCAGGAGAGCTAACAAGGACCAGCCGGTGACAGCCTGCAACTAGCCTGTGACGGACACGGGAAGTGTGTCTGAACAGGTGAAAAATGTGAAGCTTAATGAAGATAAACTCTGAGACCAAACTGAGGGAGACTCTGGACGAGGCCCCAGAAAACATGCAAAATCTGTTCTTCCAAAGGAGAGAAAACCAACGCCCCTGAACAGGAAGCCGAGGCGCACTGCCGGTCGACAGGGCACCGCGAGCCGGGGCTGTGTCAGGGGCCAGGGCAACACAGCGGGGAGGGTGTGTGCCTCCAACCCGGCCGGCCCCGGTTTGACCCCCGGCACCCCAGAGGGTCCCCCGAGCACCACCACGAGTGATAACTGAGCGCAGAGCCAGGAGTAAGCCGTGAGCATCTCTGGGTGTGGCCCCCAAGCAAACAACAAACCAAAAAAATGGAACTTTCTGGCACTAACATTCAGACACGTTCCAAGAAGGGAATGTCCAGCCTTCAACGCTGGACGTCACTGAAGGACAAAATGTAATAAAAACAAATTAGATGTAGGGCGTTCATCTTATGGAGTCAATAAATAACACAAGGGGGGCTGGACCAGCGGAAGGGGAGTAGAGTGTGTGTGTGTGTGTGTGTGTAGGGGTGGCGGGGAGCTTCCCCGGCTTCCTGGCGGAACCCTGAGGTGTTTCCTGTCTTATAGGCCTTCAACTCTTGAGTTTTGTTAAGTACCAACACCTTCACCTTAATCCCTCATTTGAATAAAAACAAATTTGTGATGTTTTCTTCTGGGTTAATTTTTTTGGGGGGTGGGGCAGGGACAGAGGGGGGGTGGGGGAATGCCCACAGCCGGCAGTGCGCAGGGCATACATACTCCTGGCTCCGTGCTCAGGGGTCACTCCCTGGCGGGGCTCAAGGGACAACCCAGGGTACTGGGGGTCGGGCCGGGTCTGCGCCCTGCCAGCTTGTCCTCTCACCCTGCTCCCTCTTTTGGGGAGAAACTTGACTGCGACCCGGACCCTGGGACGTGGCTGCAGTATTCCTGGCCTTGCGTCAGTTCATGCCAGCAAAATCGGGACGGGAGGAACTGTGTTTAAGGGAGGGGCTCGGAGCTGCCCCCAGCAGCCCGGGGGACGGGGCCCACGCCCAGGGTCCCACCTGGTGAGCCAGATGGGCGCCGGCGGCCGCCAGCGCCGCGTAGTAGGGGGCGGTCTGGCCGCTGTTGACGCCCACCAGGCCCAGCGCCCCCAGCATGGCCCCGCCGAAGCCCCCCAGCCACTGCTTGGTGCGGTCCCGGAACAGCAGCGCCGTGGACTTGAGGCCGATCAGCGCGTCATCCCGCTTGTCCTGGGGGCAGAGGAGAAACGGCAGTTACTGGACGCGGCCACATCCGGCCCATTCGCGGCCCCCACCCTGTTCAGGGGTCTGGGGGCCCGCGGCCGCCTCCCACACCCCGCGTTTAACCAACACACTGACGCCCCCGCGTCCCCTGGCAGACCTCCTGCACTCGGCAGTGACTTTCTGTTTTGTTTCCCCCATCGTCCAAAAAAATATACTTTTTTTTTGCTTTTTGGGTCACACCCGGCAATGCTCAGGAATTGGCATTGCACTCAGGAATTGGTCCTGGCGGTGCTCGGGGGACCATATGGGATGGCTGGGATCGAACTCAAGTGCAAGGCAAATGCCCTCCCCGCTGTACTGTCACTCCAGCCCCTTACTGATTTATTTTTTTGATCGCAACACAGTGATTTTCTTTTCAGGCAAAAAAAAAAAGGTTGGCCATTTCATCGGCTTCTTATAAAAATTCTTAAAAGCAGCAAATAAACGAAAGTTAAAAAAAAAAAAAAAGGAGAAGTTGCAGAAGACAGAGTTCCAGGGCTGGAGTGATAGCACAGCAGGGAGGGCGTCTGCCTTGCACACAGCCAACCCGGGTTCGATTCCCAGCATCCCATATGGTCCCTTGAGCTCCGCCAGGGGTGATTCCTGAGTGCAGAGCCAGGAGTGACCCCTGTGCATCGCCAGGTATGACCCAAAAAGCAAAAAAAAAAAAAAAAAAGAGAGAGCTCCGAGTCTCCGCATGCCAGAGCCCAGGTTCCCCGGGAATACATGCCCTATGAGCACTGACACAGGAGCAGCCCGAGTACCCTCACGCAGGACCCAAATTCTCATAGACAGAATCAAGGCAAAACGACACACCCGTGGGCCTGAAGCTATAGTTCAGTGGGTAGGGTGTTTGCCTTGCACGTGGCCAACCCAGGTTCCAGCCCCGGTATCCCAGAGGGTCCCCTGAGCACTGCCAGGAGAGATTCACGAGTGCAGAGCCAGGAGTGGGTGTGACTCAAAACAAAACAAACCAAAAAAACAAAACAAACCAAAAAACCCACAGCCTCTCCCCATACGCTTGGGTGAGCATCACCCACGAGTGAATCTATTCATGACCCAGAGGCCGCTTTTGCGGCCACATGATCCTTCAAACCACACCTCCTACCCAAACGCCAATATTACTGTATCACATTTGATGGTGCTCACAGTAAGAGGCAACCACTCTTAGAAGGAAATATTTTTTTTTACAGATGCACACAAGGCTCAACCTTTCACAACGGGTTAGTGATCACTTATAGAAGGGCTTAACGGCCCCTGGGTGAAATACAACAATCCACACTGTTTCCTCTAAGGATACTACTTTTTTGTGGCATTTTCAGCAGTTTTTCATAGCAAACAATACAATATATATTATTTAGGTTCTGCTTTGTGGCAGGGGTAAGGGTTCAGGATGGAAACATCCAAAATATGGTGGTGGGAAGGTGTCATGGTGGTGGGATTGGTGTTTGAATAATAGATGTAATGAAATATTGTGAACTACTTCATAAAATAAAAAATTAAAAAAAAAAAGGGGGCCGGAGCGATAGCACAGTGGGTAGGGCGTTTGCCTTGCACGCGGCAGACCCGGGTTCAATCCCCGGCATCCCATATGGTCCTCCAAGCACCGCCGGGAGTAATTCCTGAGTGCAAAGCCAGGAGTAATTCCTGAGCATCGCTGGGTGTGACTCAAAAAGCAAAAAAAAAAAAAAAAAAAAAAAAAAAAAACCTCCAAGATACACACACCTGGTATTCATCACAGTATTACCTGCCACAACCAAGACCACCAAAGATAGAGAACAGACTGGTGGCGGGCCAGCGGGGGGAGATGGGGCTGTGTATACAACCCGTTACTGGGTAGGTTATATGAAACGGGATATACAGGAGCACGACTGGAGCTGATAATGCTGGAGCAACTCTCTCTCTCTCTCTTTTTTGAGTTTACACCTGGCAGTGCTCAGGGCTTTCTCCTGGCTCTGTACTCAAGGTTTACTCCTCGCTTTGTGCTCGGGAATCACTCCTGGCTCTGTGCTCGGGAATCACTCCTGCCCGTGCAAGACAAGTGCCCTAACTGCTGTATGACCTCTCGGGACCCAGAAGTTCTCATCAGAGCTGATCTCCACTGGGGAGCTGGCCATGGGGGTGTGAGGGGGCAGGACGGCGGGACCCTGGGATGCGGTGGGGGAAGTGGACGCTGTGGAGGATGGGGTGCTGGAACCCACCACGCACAGCTCTGCTGTTTGGGGCCGGAGAGACAGCACAGGGGGAGGGCAGGTGCCTGCACACAACCGACCCAGGTTCGATCCCTGCCACCCCACAGGGTGCCCACCAGGAGTGATCCCCGGGCGCGGAGCCAGGAGGAACCCCGAGCACAGCTGAGTGTGGCCCCAAATCCAAACCAAACTAAAGCAAAACAAGAAAGCTCCACTACTGCTGTGGACCACGGTGCCCAAAGTGACAAAAACGTTATCAGAACCAGAAAAGGAAAATTCTCTCCCTTGGCAAGTGACCTAGTAACTCACTGTGAAAATGCACCTGTAAGCCACACACCAGAGCACGCCATCTCATGCACAGCGTGACAAGCACAGCGCAAATGCTGACCGCCCCTAAGTGGGAAAGCAAGTGTCAGGAACCAGTGGCTTTACCTGGTGGGCATAGATGGTGTCGTATATCAGGGTCCACATGATTCCGGAGAAATAAAGGGGCAGGCAGACGGAGGGGTCGCAGGAGCCCTTGACAGCTGACCAGCCCAGCAACGCCCCCCAGTTGAAGGTCAGCCCTAGGGAGGCCACACAGAGAGAGGGACAGTGAGGCCTCAGGATAACGCTTTATCTCATGCCCTCCAGTGCGAGCAATCAAACCAGAGTCTCACCCAAACAAAGGCTGACTCAGCCACTGACCCAGGCCCCACACTCTCTCCCTTCCCCCCACCCTCACCCCTTGGGCCACACCCGACAATGCTCAGGGCTTACTCCTGGCTCTGTGCTTGGGGACCTTATGGTGCTCCTGGAGCACCATAATGGCTGTTGGGGATTGAACGTGGGTCGGTTGTGTGCAAAAGTGTCCTGCCCATTGTACCAACTCCCCAGCCTCTTTCTTTACTTTCTTGTATTAAATGACAAAAGGAAACACTGAAGGAGAGAACCTGCGAAAAAGGTCAACATTCTACTGCCGCTTCCCACAAGTCAAGCCCATGTCAGTTCCTTGGTATGTTTTTTGCTGCTTCTTTTATTTACCAGGAAAAAAAAATTGTTCAAAAACTAGCAGAGTTCCAGGAGCACTGGAGACTACCCGGGAGGAGGAGCCAGGAGCGGGTGCTTCTGTGATCCATCCTAAGGCACCGGGCACTACCCAGCCCTCTCCCGGCGAGACTCTGCTCCGGGCCCCGCGGGCCGGTGTGGGGTGAGGGCGCCCCCCTCCTGGGCACCCCTCGCTCTGCGCCTCAGCCGGCCCGCCCAGCGCCGGGCCCAAGAACGACCTATCTTTGGTCTGGAGAGTGTCACGGGAGACGGCGCTTGCTCTCTGCCCCCCTTACGAGACGGGCAAGTCCAGTGTGTGGGGAGGGAGGAAGGACGTGGCCGCGGCCGTTGCAGACTCACCCAAGGCGAGCTGGGGCCAGTAGGTGACCCTTTTCATCAGCGGGTAGGTGACGACGAGAAGCAGAGACGCCGCTCCCAGCACGATGCTGAAATCCAGGGGGAAAAATTAAAAAGGGCAAAAGCACCCGCTCTTAGAGATCACCAAGTACGCTAATGACTCGAGGAAAACGATTCTTCAGTCTCCAATTGTGCACTTGCCGATATAAGATCCTCGTCCTAGAAGTATCTTACATGTTCTAAAGCTACTGAAATAGTAACAGCCAGTGCACGTGGCCCACCCCACATACCGGCAATGTCCTAAGTGTTTGACGTATAATTCATAATCTTCACCACAATCTTCACCACAACCCAAAGAGCAGAAAGTTTTATCATCTGTGTGTGTATATATGCATATATACACACATATGTATATAAAAATATATTTTATACATATATTATATACATATATACATGTGCATACATATATTATACATATATAATATATATGTATATATAAAATATATACACATATATTACATATGTGTACATATAATTTATTTATTTTTGGGTCACACCCAGCAATGCTCAGGGGTTACTCCTGGCTCTGCACGCAGGAAACACACGTGGCGGTGCTTGGGGACCATATGGGATGCCGGGGATTGAACTCGGATCAGCCGTGTGCAAGGCAAACGCCCTCCCTGCTACACTTTCGCTCAGGCTCAGCGTCTGTACTTTTTTGTGGGGGTTCACACTTGGTGATGGGGTGACTCCTGGCTCTGCACTCAGGACTCACTTCTGGCAGTGCTCAGGGGACCGTACAGGATCGAACCTCGGGTCAGCCGCAAGCAAGGCAAACGCCCTCCCCTCTACATGACTGCTTTGGCCCCACGTCTTTGTTTTTTGTAGGTGAGGACACAGATGCCCAGATGAATGAGGCAGCCGGCCAACCACCCCACAGCTGGCGGCACTGCTCGGACACAGCCCCAGGAGCCCGGCCAGCGCGGCCCGCGGGCCTGCCCCCGGTGCACGCGGGCGGGGGAGGGGCGGGAGAGCAGCCGGGCGTCCTCAGGGACGAGACTCTGGCCCCCCCCCCCCCCCCCCCCCCCCGTCTCCGCTGCTTCCTCTCTGCGCCCCAGTGCAGCAGTCGCCTCCTGCCCCTCTCTGAGGGGACACCGGCAGTGCTCAGCGGTGACTCCCAGCTGGGTGCTCGGGGACCGGGTGGTGGCGAGGCTGGAGCCTGGCCCGCACACGCCAGCACACGCTCCGGCCCACTCCGTGTCCGCCCGGCAGACACTCTTTGTCACGGATTCGCCACACGACTCTTATCGAGAAACAAACATCCTCGCTTCTGCTTCGGCTTCCTGAACAGTCACACGCACACACCACAAACCCCGGGATGGCGCCCGCCGGGGACTCGTCCTTCAGAGGGAAGGACGTGCTGCGGCCGGGCTCTGCGGCGCCAGGGCACTGTGCACACGCTGCCTTATACCCAGGGACCGACACGGCAGCCGGTGGCCGGGCGTGGCTCTGTCAGGGCCACGGCACTGTCACCCGTGGGAAAGCGTCTCGTACCTGTAGTAGTTCAGACACAGGAGAACACCCAAGGCCAAGGTGAGCTGCCCCCCGAGGAAGACAAAGGACTGAAGAGTGGAAATGTCTCCAGCGGCGAGAGGACGGCCTGCTGTCCTGGTGACCTGACAGAAACACGGGGACAGAAGGACATCTCACCCTCAGTCGACGGACACTGGCCCAGCGCTGGGCTAAAGGCTTCCTCAAGAGACTCCTGATGAATGAGGCACTCACGCAAAACTCGGACACACACACACACACACACACACACACACGGACACACACAGACACACAGACAGACACACACACACACACTCTCTCTCTCCCAGATAATAGGAATATCATGCAACACACACAGAGATAATAGGGATATCACGCAAAACACTCCCCCCCCAGAAAATAGGGATATCATGCAAAACACACACACACACACACACACACACACACACACACACACAGATAATAAGGATATCAAATTGTGAAGTTGGGGCTGGAGCGATAGCACGGGGGGGGGGGGGGGGGGGGGGGGGGGGTAGGGCGTTTGCCAGGACTAATTCCTGAGTGCATAAGCCAGGAGTAACCCCTGTGCATCGCTGGGTGTGACCCAAAACAAACAAAAAACAAAATGTGAAGTTATGCCAAGAAATAAAGTACCTTGGAAAAGAACTAGAAATCCTCATAGTTCCCCATCTGTTATCTCCAAACAAAATAAATCAGCTTATCTATTTGCTACCAAAATACGCAAGGTCCAATTTCCACAGAGAGAGAGGGAAGCAGTGGGAATCCTGCAGGGGATATTAGGCTGCTCGCTCGAACGTTTCGAGCAGAGAAAACAACGCGGTTAGATCAGATGTGAAGACAGACAGAGCGAATCCTGGGGTCTCTGAAGGGGGGTGATGCTGTCCGGCCGCGCAGGAATGGGGCTGCCGCCTTGCCGGGCTGCATCCCCCTGCAGCAGAGAACTCACCCGCAAGCCAGGGCAGCTGCAGGGCCTGCGCAGCCCACACACTGCCCACTGCTGGACCCAGAGCCGCCGGCGCGGCCCCCACAACTGTATGATCATAAACATGACACGGACGGGGGGGCACAGTGTCTGTTGCTTCTTCCAAGAGAAGTGATGAGGTGTGACTACTGCAAACTGTCTAACACACACACTCACAGCCACACTTACACACAGACACACACACACACACTCACACTCACAGCCACACTTACACACAGACACACTTTGCAACATTGCTAGAACTTAGGAACCCGGGGTCCGGCATCGGGGAGCCCAAGAACTGAACCCCAAATCCAACATCTGCTGGCTGTGTGAATTTCTGCAAGTTACGTAACCCTTTCCCTGGAGCTCAGGTTACTTCCTGCGAGATAATAATAGCTCAAACAATGAGCATTTTCTAGATACAGAGGCAGCAATTAAGATTATCTATAATTAAGATTATCTATAATTATGTTCCTTGGGGGCCACGTTCAGTGTGCAGGGGTCGCTTCTGGCTCTGCACTCAGGAACTACTCCTGGTGGTGCTTGGGGGACCATATGGGATGCTGCGGATTGAACCCCGGCTGGCTGTGTGCAAGGCAAACAACTTACCCACTGTACTATCGCTCTGGCCCCATGTTTTCTATTATTAACGTATTTTGTATGATTATGGTTTCAACTGTAAGTAAGCAAACAATGCTGGGGGCTAATTCAAGCCAATTGCCAGGAAAAGTCATCTGAAAAAGGCGACTGACCATTAATAAATACATGTGAGACATAAAAAGAAAATAAATTTCTTATTTTAGTGTCTATAAACAAAGTTTTATTGAATCATTCTCGTGGTTTGTTCTTTTGGGGCTTATTCTTTGTTGTGGGGGCCACACCCAGCAACTACTCAGGGGTCACTCCTGGCTCTGCACTCAGGAATATGGGCTACAGGAACTGGACACTGTGGCCTGGGTCGGATCGATAGCACAGCGGGGAGGGCGTCTGCCTTGCATGCAGCCAACCTGGGTTCGATCCCCAGCACCCCATATGGTCTCCCGAGCACTGCCAGTGAGTGATTCCTGAGTGCATGAGC
Organism: Sorex araneus; assembly: GCF_027595985.1. Lineage (NCBI taxonomy): Eukaryota > Metazoa > Chordata > Mammalia > Eulipotyphla > Soricidae > Sorex > Sorex araneus. The sequence goes on from NC_073306.1 coordinate 205,412,035, forward strand.
CAGGAGTAACCCCTGAGCATTGCTGGGTGTGACCCAAAAAGGCAAGAAAAAAATAAATAAATAAAATTAACACCATGGCCATATGCAAGGCCAGCGGCCAGCCCGCTGCACTATCTCTCCAACGCCTCACTCTTCTTCTCCTGCTACGTACAGTTGCTGACTCGCCAACAGAGTTGAGCGGCTGTAACAAGGACAGGACGCACTCTCTGTCCTCCCTAGAAAAGCGCTGCCGACCCAATTTTGAGCACACTTCACCGCCCCACAAATAAAACGGTCTAGGGGCTGGAGCGATAGCACAGCGGGTAGGGCGTTTGCCTTGCATGCGGCCGACCCGGGTTCGATTCCCAGCATCCCATATGGTCCCTTGAGCACCGCCAGGGATAATTCCTGAGTGCAGAGCTGGGAGTAACCCTTGTGCATCGCCGGGTGTGACCCAAAAAGCAAAATAAATAAATAAATAAATAAATAAAAATAAATAAATAAAACGTCTGTCAGATCTTTCCTTTCCCAACGCATGGAAGGAAGAGGAGAGAAAGGAGAGAAAGAGAGAGAGGGAAGGAAGGAATTCTACCCAGCGGGGCTGCGGTGGCCCATTTGGACAAAACCTCGCTAGAGGACAAAGCAGAAATGGCTGTCACACCTGCCTCAAACACAAGGGGAGAGCGTCCTCTCGGCCTCCCAGTCCCCGGTGGGCCTCGGGGCTGCCCCCATGCTTCCCGGCCCTTCCCGGCCTTGGCTACCTTCCTGTCGAAGTCCTGGTCCCACATGTCGTTGATGGTGCAGCCGGCTCCACGCATCAGGACGGCGCCCGTGCCGAAGAGGGCCAGCATGTGTCCGTCGGGAAGGCAGCCGGGCTCCGCGGCCAGGGCAATGCTCCAGGTACACGGCAGGTACAGCAGCCAGGTCCCTAGGCGACACAGGACGGGGACAAAACACACGTGTCTCCCTTTGCTGACACGGCCTGCCCGCAACAGACGTCACGGCTGGGAAAACGAACTTTAAAATGGCAAGGCATGCTAAGGACTGGTCTTGCTAGCAGGTGTAGAGCCTAGAAGAAATGACAGCAGTAGGCAAATAGGAAAAATGTTTAAGAAAAATTAAAAAATGAGGGGGTCGGAGTAATAGTATAGCAAGTTGGGCATTTGCCTTGCACGCGGCTGACCGGGGTTAGATCCCCAGCATCCCTTACGGTCCCCTGAGCACTGCCAGGAGTAACCTCTGAGCACTGCCAGGAGTGGTCCAAAATCAACAACAAAAATTAAAATTAAAAAAAGGGGCTGGAGTGACAGTACAGCGGGTAGGGTGTTTGCCTTGCACACGACTGACCCAGGTTTGGTTCCCAGCATCCCATATGGTCCCCCGAGGACCACCAGGAGTAATTCCTGAGTGCAGAGCCAGAAGTAGCCCCTGTGCATCGCCAGGTGTGACCCAAAAAGCCAAAAAAATAATAATAAATAAATTTAAAAAAGGGGCTGGGGGCTGGAGCGATAGCACAGTGGGTAGGGTGGGTAGGGCGTTTGCCTTGCACACGGCTGACCTGAGTTCGATTACCAGCATCCCATATGGTCCCCTGAGCACCGCCAGGAGTAATTCCTCAGGGCAGAGCCAGGAGTAACATCGCCGGGTGTGACCCCCCCCAAAAAAAAGGGGGCTGGAGCGACAGTACAGTGGGGAGGGCGTTTGCCTTGCACTTGGCCAACCCAAGTTCGATCCCCGGCATCCCGTATGGTCCCCCACGCACTGCCAGGAGTAATTCCTCAGGGCAGAGCCAGGAGTAACCCCTGAGCATCACTGGGTGTGACCCCAAAAAAGCAACAAATAAATAAATAAATAAACAATAAAATAAAAAGGGAGGATATAATAGTAGTTCGCGGAGGAAAGGAGTACCAATAGCTTCCATACATATGAAAATATACTTAGTTTTGAAAAACACACACAAAATCACGTTGGGATAACGCTCTTCAGCCCTGTGATCAGTAAGATTCAAAGCTGGGTGACAGTCATGCTAGGAGACGCCCTCCGACCTGACAGCCCGGCCCCAGCAGAGGCGGGAACTGTGCTGACTGCATGTTCATGTCCACATATGTGCACACCTATGAAACAAAGACCCACGACGCATGTTAGCACACTCAAACACGTGTCCGGAAGGAAGCCCCTGAGGCTGGCAGGCGGGGCTGGGCAGAGTGGGCAGGCCGGCAGCTGGCCACGCCGGGCCCTGCCCTGCGGGGGGATCCCTGAGCACAGAGCCCGAGGCAAGTGCTGAGGGCCACCAGGCGTGGCCCCCAAACCAAACAGAAACAGGCCAGTTGTTTCTGAGAGCAGGAGGTGGCTGAGAAATGGGGTGAGAGACTAAGTTTCCAATTTGTGCTTTGTACTTCCCAAACGTTTGTCCTACAGACGCACGGGGCTCCTGGGCACACGGTTCACTCAATCACGCGCTGGTGAACACAGACGACACCACTGGACACGGAGTGGAAAGAGCTCCGAGGGTCTGGTTTCATTCGAGGCCATTTCCCGGAAACGCCACGGCGACTCACTCTATTCGCTTTTGAATTTGGAGCCCACTCAGTGATGCTCAGGGCGGACTCCCAGCTCTGTGCTCAGGGCGGACTCCTAGCTCTGTGCTCAGGGCTGACTCCTAGCTCTGTGCTCAGGGCTGACTCCCAGCTCTGTGCTCAGGGCTGGCTCCCAGCTCTGTGCTCAGGACTTACTCCCGGCTCTGTGCTCAGGGCTTACCTCCAGCTCTGTGCTCAGGACTCACTCCAGGCTCTGTGTTCAGGGCTGACTCCCGGCTCTGTGCTCAGGGCTGACTCCTGGCTCTGTGCTCAGGGCTCACCTCCAGCTCTGTGCTCAGGGCTGATTCCCGGCTCTGTGCTCAGGGCTGACTCCCGGCTCTGTGCTCAGGGATGACTCCTGGCTCTGTGCTCAGGGATGACTCCCAGCTCTGTGCTCAGGGCTGACTCCCAGCTCTGTGCTCAGGACTCACTCCCAGCTCTGTGCTCAGGGCTTACCTCCAGCTCTGTGCTCAGGACTCACTCCCGGCTCTGTGCTCAGGACTCACTCCCGGCTCTGTGCTCAGGGCTAACTCCCGGCTCTGTGCTCAGGGCTCACTCCTGGGCTGTGCTCAGGGCTGACTCCCGGCTCTGTGCTCAGGGCTGACCTCTAGCTCTGTGCTCAGGGCTGACTCCCAGCTCTGTGCTCAGGGCTCACTCCTGGCAGTGTCGGAGAAAAATCTAGGGGCTAGCCACATGCAAGACACAACCACCACAGCATTTTCTGCCCCTCTCCCCAGCCACAAACATGTGACAGCTCCAGTGCTCACACACAGAAGTGTGGAGGGTGCCCAGCGGCGAGGGGCTTCCTGAGGGACGCAGTCAGAGCTCCCTGTTCTGTCCACTGGCGCACTAGCCCTGCACATACGCCCCATCCTCACTGACCCACTCCTGGGGCTTCGGGGGTGAGGGAGAACTTGCATAAAACTGGATCTCTTCTCTCCTTGGCAAAAACGATCTTTTGACAATGAGTTCTAGAAACAATTCTGGGGGGTGGGGAGCACACTCCTTAGTGCTCAGGGCTGACTCCTGGCTCTGGACTCAGGGATCATTCCTGAGGGTGCTCCAGGGGCCACATGGATGTGAGGAACAGAAACTGAACACCTGAACCGGCCGCGTGCCAGGAAAATGCCCAGCCCGTCCTACTACAGCTCCGGTGCCAGTTCTAGAAGTTTCCCGCAGCGACACGATGTCGCTGGTGTCGATCAGCCGTGCAGACAGACAGCAGCGACAGCAGCTGCACCCCCACCCTCACCCCATTTATCCCCGTTTCCACGTTTCCCCTGTACAGTCAAGAGTCTGTCTGTCCACGGGGCCAGAGATTCTTGGAAACCAGGGGACCGCTGCTGCTCCCTCTAACCCTGAAACGACGCAATGTTTTAGGAATCTCCTCGCTCGGCCACAGTGATTTCAGGACTATCTGGATCACTCCTGTCCCATACTCGCGGCACTTCCACTTTGCTGGAAAAGTGAGCCACTACATGCGTCACGCGTCGGTGGGGAGCGGGAAGGAAGAGACAGTGCAAGAAGCTGGTCCGGAGACAGGCATGAGGCGGAAGAGGACGTGCTCGAGAGGCGGCCGCGGTGCAGCCGGCACCCGAGGGTTCGGGTCCACAGTCTGTTCTACCGAGCACAGGGCCAAGGGCTAAAACCAAGCTCCAAAACACGAGGCTCATCTGGCTTAGCTGCCGCTGCGGCTTCACTCTGGGGTCTGACAGGACTAGGGTTGGGCTCCCACACTAACTCGGGGCAAAACAACACGAGGACGCAAGCTGCGCTCCTCTGCATGTAAACAAAGACTGCGAAATGCTGAGTGCATGTGTGCGTCTGTGCATGCGTGCACGTGTGTGTGTGTTTGGACAGATGCAGAGAGAGGTTGTGTGCGTGTTCAGACAGGTATAATGAAAGGTGTATGTGTTTGGACAGGTGCAGTGAAAGGGTGTTTGTGCATGTGCGCACGCTTTCCCCAGCCCAAGAGCTTGGACTTAGGACAGGTGCAATGAGAGGTTGTGTGTGTGGTCAGACAGGTGTAATGAATGGGGTGTGTGTGTGTGTGTGTGTGTGTGTGTGTGTGTGTGTGTGTGTGACAGGTGTGTTTTCAGACAGGTAAATGATGGGGGGGGGGTGCGCACATGTGTGTGACCCGTGCAATGAGATGGAGGGGAGAGTGTGTGAGTGTGTGGGGGGGGTGACCGGCGCAATGAGAGGGGTGTGTGCGTGTGCGTGCAACTGGTGCAGCGGGGCTGTGAGTTCGGACAGGTGTGATGAAAGAGATGTGTGTGTGTGTGATACAGGTGCAATGAGGAGCGTGTGCGTGCGTGCCAGGTGCAATGAGAGGGGCGTGCGCGCGTGTGCCCGCCCGTGTGCCCGCGTGCCCGCGCGTGTGCCCGGCCACTCACCGATGGGCTTGTCCAGCCGCATGAGGCGCAGGTAGGGCTGCAGCGGGCGCGGCGCCGCCTCCACCACGGCCGCGGCCGACAGGCTCAGCGGGCGCCCACGTGGCCCCGGCGCGGCCCCAACGCGGCCGTCCCCCGCCCCGCGCGCCGCGACCACCGCGCGGCCCCAGCAGCGGGGCTGCCCCACGGCCCCGGCCGCCCGCAGGCCCCGCGCGAGCCCCGCGCCCAGCATGGCTCCGCGGGCGTGACGTCAGGGGCGGGGCTGCGCGCTGACGTCACGGCGGCCCGCGCCTGCGCGCTCGCGCCCGCGGCCGGCTCCGCTAGTGGGAGCGGCCGGGCTCCGCCTGCGCCCGGGGCCGCGGAAACCGGCCCGGACGGCGCTTCGCAGCCGAGGGTTCCTGCGGGACCTGTTTGGGAGCACCTGGCCCCAGGGCCCCCGAGCCCCGGCCCGGCCCGGCCCTGCCCAGCCCGCGGAAGATTCCGTTTTTTTTCCTTTTCGGGTCCCTCCCGGCAGTGCTCAGGGGTCACTCCTGGCTCTGCACTTACTCCTCCTGGCGGTGCTCGGGGGCCCGTGTGGGGTGCTGGGGATCGAGCTCTGCCGGGCAAACTCCCCACCCGCGGGGCCATCGCTCCAGCCCAGCCCGCGGGTCTTAAAGCTGAGCCGGTACCGAGCAGCCGAACCCGCGAGTGAGGGGCAGCTGCAGTGCTCGGCCGGCGGGTAGGGTGCCCGCGAGCGCCCGCCAGGCCGGGCCTCCACCCTGGCATCCCGCACAGCGCCCGGAGCCCTGCCCCGCTGGGGGTGGCCCAGAAACCATTAAAATAAAACAAAACAAAATATCAGGGTCCTGGGGCTGGCGCGATAGCACAGCGGGTAGGGCGTTTGCCTTGCAAACGGTCGACCCGGGTTCGATTCCCAGCTTCCCATAGGGTCCCCTGAGCACGGCCAGGGGTAATTCCTGAGTGCAGAGCCAGGAGTAACCCCTGTGCATCGCTGGGTGTGACCGGAAAACAAAAACAAAAAAGTATCAAGGTCCGGAGTGAGGGTTCAGCGGGGCAGGGCACCGCCTCGCACGCACCCGCCCAGGGCGGCAGGTGGAAGGGAAGGGCGCCCGGGTAGTACTTGGGGGAAACAGGGGTAAGAAGGTGCATCGCCGGGTGTGACCCAAAAAGAAAAAAAAAAAAGTAAGCGAATTTCCCAACCTGGAAGTAGCCCACAGGCGTGAAGACCACCACATCCCTTGGACCCGCAAAGCCCGAGCTCTCTAGAGCGTGGACTCCCGGGCCCTGCCCAGGTGCGGACACCCGAGGCCCCAGCAGGGAAGGGCGAGCCCTGCAGAAGGGGAGAAGCTGAGATTATGAAGAGACGGTCCACAGTGCAAGGCTGTCCCGAGACACACCCAGATGACTGGTTGGCGGGGAGGCACACCAGCGGCGCTCAGGGCTCACTCCCCGCTCTGCACCCTGGGGACAGTATGGGATGCCGGGGAATGAACCCAGATTGGTCGGGGGCAAGGCAAGCAGCCTGCCCACTGAATTATCACCCACCCCCCATTAACTTTTGTTTTTGTTTTGCTTTTGGGGTCACACAGGGCTTACTCCTGGCTCTGTGCTCAGGAATCAGTCCTGGAGGTGCTCAGGGGACCATATGGGATTCTGGGAATCGAACCCGGGTCGGCTGCGTGCAAGGCAAACGCCCTCCCCGCTGTGCTATTGCCCTAACTCCCCCAATTAACTTTCATGTGTACAGAATTGCAGGGACAACCCGTTTGGGAGAACTGTTACAAAAGTCCCTCTCAAAAGCCACTGGGGCTGCTGTCTAGCCCAGGTTCCCCGACCACGTACCCTGCTTGCTGGCCCCCGTGTTTGCCTATTTCCGCTTCTCTCTCCAACACATGCTTCTCCCTCCCACCACAGCTTTATAATACGTTTCAATAAAAATGTTCTTGCTCCACCATTTTGCCGGCTCCTGAAATTCTTCTCCGAGGGGAAAGCCACAGTACCTTGCTGAGGTTACGCCGGACCCGACTGGAAGGTTTGCCTGGGACAAGAAGGCCGCTCCCCCCCCCCCCCCGCCCCCCGGCCCTTGGACTCCGGGCACCGAAGCTCCCCCACCCAGCCAGGGCTTAGGCCCATCCCAAGCCTGGTGACCCTAGGCTCTGCCCTGCTTACCCAGCTAGGGCTCCCACTGGTCCTCGTTAGCTTCCCCACCTGCTCAGTCCCTGCTAGGGCTCTGCCCCAGCCCCGGGGCTTGTAGGGTCTGTCCCCAACCACCCCAGTCAACGTCTCCTACTTCTGCGCTTCACTGTTCTCTGTCCCTCTGTGCCAAATGAGGTCAGCCCCTATCACTGACATAAGCACTTTGGGGGGGCTGGAGATACAGTGCAGCGGGTAAGATGCTTTCCTTGCCTGCAGCCAACCAGGGTTTCATCCCCAGCATCCCATATGGTCCCCCAAACACTGCCAGGGCACAGAACCAGGAGTTACCCCTGAATGTTGCTGGATGTGACCCAAAAACTGGAAAAAAAAAAACGGGCTGGAGAGATAGCACAGCGGGTAGGGTGTTTGCCTTGCATGCGGCCAACCTGGGTTCAAATCCCAGCATCCCATATGGTCCCCTGAGCACGGCCAAGGGTAATTCCTGAGTGCAGAGCCAGGAGTAACCCCTGAGCATCGCCAGGTGTGACCCAAAAAGAAAAAAAAAAAACTGATCTAGGCCCAGCGCTGGTGGCTGAGGCGGGTCCAGCAGAGAGGTGGACACACTCTTTCTTGAGTCCAGCCCCTTGCTCCCCACTTTCCTGAGCCCCTGTAACGCCAGATTCCATCCCTGGCCCCACATCTGGCCCCCCAGGTCCGTCAGAAGTCACCTGTGCGTGCAGAACTGGGAGCTAGCCCTGAGCACCACGGAGTGTGACTCCAAACATGAAGGGAGGAAAAGGCAATGATGCCAGTGGGTGGGGTCCCCGGGTGCCCTCCCTCTGTGAAGGGGGAGGAGGCGGCAGCCTGGGGAAGGGAATCTCCTACTTTCTCTCTGTCCGCCTCTGCCCCCCGGGACTGGCTGGGGAATTCTAGAACTTGCTCCTTGCAGGGAAGGAAAGTCAGTCCTAGGCCTTCCCCAGGCCTTTGGGGTCCCTGCCTTCCCCTCACAGAAAAGAATGTCAGCAGGAGTCGAGCAGTGAAGCATAACATTTTATTTGGGAGGGTTGTTTTTTTCTTTTTGGGTCACACCCGGCGGTGCTCAGGGGTTCCTCCTGGCTCTGTGCTCAGGAGTCACTCCTGGCGGTGCTCAGGGCACCGTAGGGGCTGTACGAGTGCTCTAGCCCTTATTTGGGAGTTTTGAGGAAGGAAGAGGGGGGAGAGTAACGTACTTCAGAGCGGAGAGGGAAGCCCAGGACACTCCCAGCATGAGAGCAAAGTCCCCACCTCCAGAGGGGAGAGGCAGGTGACGCGTGCTCAGGCACCCCGTGCTCCGCAGCAAAAATCACGGGCACAGGCAGCACGTGGGTCTGGGCAGCCCCTGCCCGTTGGCGTTCCTAGGGCCGAGCCTGGGCTGCCCACAGGGGCGTCTACCCACATAAGAGTCTGTTGCTAGGGTGGTTGCCAAGGGGTAGAGCAGCTACTCGTGGTGTATTGGATATGCCAAAAACCAGTAACGATAAGTCTCACAACGAGAGACATTACTGGTGCCCGCTCGAACAAATTTGATGAAGAACGGGATGACAGTGACAGTGACTTCCCAGGAATCCATTGCCGCAGGGCCCTTCCCTATCGACCTGCTGCTTCAGTAACAACATTTGGGGCCTGAGGGATAGTAGAGGGGGCAGGCGCTTGCCTTGCGTGTGGCTGACCTGGGTTCAATCCCCGGTACCTTAGATGGTGCCCCTGAGCCTACCAGGGGTGATCCCTGAGTCCAGAGCTAGCACTAGCCCTGAACAGTGGTGGGGGGGAGCGGGGCAAAAAACTGAAAGAAAAAGCTTATTTTAAAACCAGGCGATCCTGGGACCATTGGGGTGGAGAAGGGGCACGGCTGGAGGGATGGGTACTCGATCGTTGTATGACTGACACGTAATCAGGAAAGTTTGTAAGTCTGTAACTGTATCTCACAGTGATTCATTAAGAAAGAAAGAAAAAAAGAAATAAAGAAAATTGGACTCTTTGCATGTCTTATCGATTGGCAAGAATGTTCCAGAGACTGCAAAGACCGTGCAGAGTATCTGCTCAGTGGCCTGAGGTGTCACCCATTGTCCCAGTCTCCAGGTGAGCCCAAGCTCTGGGGTGGGACTGTGTGATGTTGTATAGGTGTTAACTTCCTGTTCACGAGAAAGAGCTCAGGAATTCACGGGGGTAGGGTGGGGGGCGTGGAGTCAAAACTGGGACTGCTCAGAGCAAGCCGGCAAGGGGAAACTGAGGTTTCCTCTTTCAGAAGTATATTTGGGAAGGGCGGGGTGCAGGGGGCAGGTGCGGCAGTGATTGGTAAGTTCCCTGCAGGGCTGGGCCCGTGGGTAAACCTCCATCTTATCTGCAAATAGAAGCCTCAATGTTGGTTCAGCCTTTTCTTATCTCAGGCTTTGTGGGGAAGGACAAGATCAGGACCTTTGATCCTGCCCAGAGGAACAGGATGCTTTTTTTTGGTTTGTTTTTGGTTTCGTTTTGTTTGGGGGCCACACTCAAGGTTATTCTTGGCTTTGCACTCAAGAATTACTTCTGGTGGTGTGTGTGGGGGGGGGCAGCGGGGTCAGGAGGACGGGTGTGTGGGTTCCCTATGGCAAGCTGGAGACAGCCTGACTCCGCCATGTGTGAGGCAAGCACCCTCCTCACTTACCACCACTCCAGCGCCCTTTTGAAAGTTTTAAATTCAGTTCTTAATTGTAGACCATGGGGGAGTTTTATTATGTATTTGTAAAGGACAAAACACTCTCCCTCCTGTTTGTGTGTTTTCTCCTTTAGAGTGTCTCGATAATAGACTACAGTTGTTTTTCTTTTCCTTTCTTTCTTTCTTTCTTTCTTTCCTTCTTTCTTTCTTTCTTTCTTTCTTTCTTTCTTTCTTTCTTTCTTTCTTTCTTTCTTTCTTTCTTTCTTTCTTTCTTTCTTCTTCCTTCCTTCCTTTCTTTCTTTCTTTCTTCTTCCTACAGTTGTTTTTCTTTTCCTTTCCTTCTTTCTTTCTTTCTTTCTTTCTTTCTTTCTTTCTTTCTTTCTTTCTTTCTTTCTTTCTTTCTTTCTTTCTTTCTTTCTTTCTTTCTTTCTTCTTCTTCCTTCCTTCCTTCCTTCCTTCCTTCCTTCCTTCCTTCCTTCCTTCCTTCCTTCCTTCCTTCCTTCCTTCCTTCCTTCCTTTCTTTCTTTCTTTCTTTCTTTCTTTCTTTCTTTCTTTCTTTCTTTCTTTCTTTCTTTCTTTTTTTGCTTTTTTTTGGTCACACCCGGTGATGTACAGACGTTACTCCTGACTCTGAACTCAGGAATTACTCCTGGAGGTGCTCAGGGGACCATATGGGATGCTGGGAATCGAACCTGGGTCAGCCGCGGGCAAGGCAAATGCCTTCCCCGCTGTGCTATCGCTCCAGCCTCATACCGTTGCTTTTCTCTGCAACCGAAGAAGACTGGAAGCAAGAGAATGAGCAAAGTTGGCCAGACCTGAGTGGTTTTAAAAAGGGAAAGGAGGGACTGGAGCGATAGCACAGCGGTTAGGGCGTTTGCCTTGCACGCGGCCGACCAGGGTTCGATTCCCAGCATCCCATATGGTCCCCTGAGCACTGCCAGGAGTGATTCCTGAGTGCATGAGCCAGGAGTAAGCCCTGAGCATCGCCAGGTGTAACCCAAAAAGAAAAAAAAATTAAAAAATTAAAAAGGGAAAGAAGCGCAGATGTTGCCTGAGCCCGTGTGCTGTTTGCGCCTACGTGGCCGAGCACATACAATGCCTGAGCACATGTGTCGCCTGCACCTATCCCCCTTGAGATGTGTATTTTCATGCTTTCCTGTCTAACGCTGGGGTGTGTGTAGGGCTCTCTCCGCCCTTGGAGAAGCCCGCGTTCTCTCTTGAGCGCGTTACTCTGTCTCTCTTACCCTCCACTCTCTCCCACTTTCTCTTTTTTCTGCCCTTCAAAAGCCTTCAAATAAAATCTGTTTTACTTCAAAAAAAAAGAAAGAAAAGAGAGGGGGCTAGATTGTAGGGGGGTAGGCCCTGCCCTTGCCGGTGGCCAGCCCTTGATTGATTCCCAGCATCCCACTTGGTCCCCCCAGGCCAGGAGTAAACCCTGAGCGCACCCCGATGTAACCCAAACACCCACCGCTAATAACACAATGGGGTGGGTCGGGGAGAAAGTACAGCAGGTAGGGCGTTTGCCTCGCATGTGGCCAACCGGGTTCGATCCCAGGCATCCCATAGGGTCCCCCACGCGCCCTCACTGCTGATCCAGGTAGGCAAGTGGATAGGGAAGGCCCCTCCCACGGCAAAGGGAGCAGATTTCCTGGGAAGTAACAGTCCCGAAGTTTCTAAGGCCAACCTTGCAGGAAACAGGAACTAGGGCCTGATAAGGCCCTCAATTATCGCTAGCAACAGACCCAGAGAAACTCCAGCAGAAACAAAAGACCAGGAAAAGAATTTCAAAGAAGACCATCTCCGCTCCCAACCCCTTGAAAACTGACGTTAACGAGGTAGAAGAGGAGCAGGTTGGAGAAACCGTATAAAAGTGACCTTGAACAAAGGAAATGTGCGCACATGCTGCCTGAGCCCATGTGCTGTTTGTGCCCACGTGGCCGGGCACATGTGGCAACTGAGCACATGTGTCGCCGCATCTCCCCCCTTGAGATGTGGACTTTCACGCTTTCCTGTCTAATGCTAATTTCCTGTCTAATCCAGTCTAATGTGTGTAGGGGCTCTCTCTGCCCTTGGAGAAGCCCCGGTTCTCTCTTGAGCACCTTACTCCCCCCTCTCTCCCACTTTCTCTCCCTCCTTCCCTTCAAAACCTCCAAATAAAACCTGTTTTACTTCACTGCTTGTCTACTCCTGAAATTCTTTTCTGCCCGATGAAACAAGAACCCGGTAACCCTGGGTCCCGGGTGGCAGAGTCAGATGGGGAGAAAGCGACCACCTCTTTCTTCCTGGCCTCACATAAGCCACCTGTAGGGCCCGCTGACATCACCACCAGGAGTAAGTCCTGAGTTCAGAGCCAGGAGTAACTCCTGAGCATTGCCGGGTGTGACTCAAAAAGCCAAAAAAACAAAACAAGCAAACAAAAATCCAAAATGGAGAGTGGGGAGAAAAAAACAGGAGTTCTCCCAAGCCGGGAGGGTCCCAGGGCGGGTTGCTAATGAGGACTTTGCACTTTGCAGGGTAGGGTGGGCTGGCGGGGGGGGGGGGGGTCAGGAGCTGTGGGGTTATTCTGACACTGAATTAAGACCCTGTAGCTCCCGTCAGTCTGCGGAGGGTGTGAGCTGGGTGGCTGGGACGATCCCGTGGCACTGGGTTCTGCAGGGCGCCTGGGTCTCGGGCTGGCCTCCCAGTGCCAGGGCACCAGGGGTGGTTCCCAGCGCCCGTCAGCACATAGCTGGGCAGAAGCGTCAGAAGCGGGGGTGCAGCTGTCCCAGACAGGACATCGGGGGCTTCTGGTGACAGCTGGGATGTGGCCTGGGTAGCATTTGTCTTTGTAATGTTTTCTATCTCGGGGTCACACCTGGCGATGCTCAGGGGTTCCTCCTGGCTCTGCACTCAGGAATCACTCCTGGCAGTGCTCGGGGGACCCTATGGGATGCTGGGAATCAGACCCGGGTCGGGTGTGTGCAAGGCAGGAAGCGGATCGTCTAAGAGGACGGTAGCACCAGCTTCCCCTTGAACTCACGGCCTGCTCTGGGTAGAGGAGGGCCGCCTCTCGGACCCAGGCCTCACTTCCCGGGACTCGTGGCTCTCGGCGCTCATGAGGGCCGGGCCCGGACACTGAGGTCACTGCTTGGGGACCGGCTCCGGGAGGGCAGCTTCGAGTCCGGGGGGCTGCGGTGCCTTTCCAGGTGATCAAGTCAATCTGACGCCTTCATCACGAAGGACGTTGCTAAGGAGGAACCCGGGGACTGCAGTTCCTTGGCAACCCAGACACGCAGACTGGGCGCAAGTAAAGCATCTGACTCAGGCTGTGCCACCCCGCCCCTGGGGAGCAGGAAATTTCAGAATGACAGTCTTGCTAACCCAGCCATCTGGCACGGAGTTGTCCTTCCTGACCTCCCCAGTTCAAAAGATTTTGCTGAGTGGATGAGCTTAAAGGGACGGGAGTTTCCGCAACTGTTTCACTGGCGTTCTTGCAACCCTGTAATATTCAGAGAAGGGTTTCTGAGGTGCTGGTTCTCCTTGGGGACCTGTGTCTTCATGGGGTGCTCCACAGGGTGGCATTGCTAGAGGACAGATTTCTTCTTCTTTTTTTTTTTTTTTCTCTTTTGCTTTTTTTTGGGTCACAGCCGGTGATGCTCAGGGCTTATTCCTGGCTCTGTGCTCAGAAATTATTCCTGTTGATATTGGGGGGACATATGGGATGCCGAGAATATGGTCCCCTGAGCACTGCCAGGAGAAGTTCCTGAGTGCAGAGCTAGGAGTAACCCCTGATTATTGCTGGAAGTGACCCCAAAACTAAAAATTAAAAATCATTTAATTTCCTAGAATGTGATGTTGAAGTTTTATAAAAGTGACTTTCAAGCTTCAAAATTACAGTCAGAATTGCTCTAGGCTTTAAAACAATTTTAAACAAAGTCTTTTTATATTTTGGCTTTTTTTTGTCACACCTGGGTTTGATCCTCGGCATCCCATATGGTTCCCGGAGCACCACCAGGAATAATTCCTGAGTGTCGAACCAGGAGTTAACCAGGAGTAACCCCTGAGCATCGCTAGGTATGACCCAAAAAGCCAATAAACAAACAAACAAAAAAGTAAGCCCTGAGCACTAAAACAAAATAAAACAAACAAACAAACAAACAAAAAAGGCATTAGAGGACTGTAATTAACACACTCCTCCTTGTTTTGTTTTTATTTTTTCTTTTTTGGGTCACAGGGGTTACTCCTGGCTCTGCACTCATGAATCACTCCTGGTGGTGCTCAGGGAACCATACGGGATGTTGGGAATCGAATCCGGGTCGGCCACGTGCAAGGCAATCGCCCTCCCCGCTGTGCTATCGCTCCAGCCCCTCCTCCTTGTTATAACAAGGGTAACCCAGGAGGTTTCCAATATTCTCCAAAAGTGAAAACAAACAAACAAAAAGAGGGATGTCAGTAACATCCAAATTGCTATAGGAACAAATTGCTCTGACAAAATCTACTTCAAGGTTAGGGGTGGTGCAAGACTGATGTTTGAGCTGAGTCACGAAAACTGGCCACACAGGAGAAAGTTTGAATCGTCTAGGCTGAGAGTAGAAGGCACAGAACAAAGACGCAGCCACAGTGAGAGGGACAGAGAGGGCTGTGAGCTCAGGTGTCAGGTGTGGGAGCGTAATCGGAGCCCTGGGGTGGGGAGAGAGAGAGACAGAGAGACAGAGAGACAGAGACAGAGATAGAGAGACAGAGAGAGAGAGAGAGAGAGGGCGAGAGAGCAAGAGAACAAGTGAGCGAGAGAGAGAACAAGAGCAAGAGAGAGAGTGAGAGTGAGAGCTAGAGCAATAGAGAGAGACAGAGACACAGAGAGACAGAGACAGAGAGATCGCACAGCTGTAAGCTCAGGTGTTAGCGTGTGGGCGGGTAACGGGAGCCCTGAGGGCGCCACCCGGGGAGATTGAAAGGGCTGGCGTGTGGCTGGGCAGGCCGAGCGCCAAGGGCCGCAGCACACAGGGCATGTGAGAGCCCCGAGGGTGAGCCCTGACACCCGGTCCCCTGAGCCCTGCGGGGTGTGGCCCCTCAAAGAAAGGGAGAGAAAGGATAGACGCTGGAGAGCTAGGTGCCTGGTAGGGATGTACCTAGTAAATGTGGAGCTACTGAAGAATTTTTTCCTGCAGGGGCTGGAGATAGGACAGTGGACGTGTGGCTGACCCCGCCCAACCCCCAGCATCCCACGTGCTGCCCTGAGCCCACCAGGAAGAGGCCCGAGGGCCGAGCCAGGAGAAATCCCTGAGCAGCTGGGGCTGGACCCCAAACTAATGAATTCTTTCTGGGGGGTGGGGGGCTTGGGCCACGGCCACTGGTGCTCAGAAGTGAGTCCCGGTGCTGCTCAGAGGGTTCGTGTGTTGGGGGGGTTTGAATAGGGGCTGCAGCCACGCCGGCCACGCGCAAGGCCCACGCCTCAGCTCCTGCACTAGCTCTGGCCCGTTACCTGCCTCAAGCACAGCTCAGGGGAACACTCAGGACACCATCACAATGACGGGAGGGAGACATTTATCCTAGAATTTACTAAGTGGCCGATGCGACAGGAAAAGGACAACTAGACAAGGTTTTACTCCTGACTGGATATGTTAACTGTTTTTGGCATATCGAGTACGCCACGGGGAGCTTGCCAGGCTCTGCCGTGCGGGCAGGATACTCTCGGTAGTTTGCCGGGCTCTCGGAGAGGGACGAAGGAATCGAACCCGGGTCAGCCGAATTCAAGGCAAACGCCCTACCTGTTGTTCTATTGCTCCAGCCCAGAGTTTTTGATAATCTCTTTCTTCACACACAACTCTTTTGATATTTTGGACAAATAAAGATAGAGACAAAGCAATGAAGGGAAACAAAACTTCCAAAGGTAGGAATCTGTTAGGCTTAGGGCATATTGAAAGTACAATCACGCAATCCAGAGGTTATAAAAATTACTTTATTTCTGTTGTGAAAATATAAAAACCACATACATAGAAAAGTTAAGGGTGCTGAATCATCCAAAACTCTAGCCTTAGCTCTTATAAAGGTGCTTACATTTAATTGAGACGACTCATAGCGGACAAAAATATAGAGATGATTTTACTTCTAACAACTGAGAAGCAAGAGAAAACAGTGAGTGAGTCTTGTCACTGCTAGAAAGAACGGTAGCAGCAGTGCTGATGGATGCCCTCCACTCTCTGCTCCCAAAGATTTCAAGGCCCCCCCAAACAAAACAAACCAAACAGAACTTTTCCGAATGGGAGCCCCAGAGGGACTGTGCATAGAGAAAAGAAAAAACCAATAATTTTCTAACAATATTTTTGTTTGTTTTGGCTTGGGGACCATACCTCGGGGGCTATTCAAAGCTTGCTTCTTGGGGGTCACTCCTGGAAATGCTTGGAGGAGTGTACGTGATGACAGAGATCAGGCATGGGCCTCCCGCACACAAAGCACTAGCCATTGGGCTCTCTCTCTGCCCGCCTAATAACCTGGCTTTGCACTCAGGAACCACTCCTGGCCGTGCTCAGGGGACCATATGGGATGCTGGGATTAGAACCCCAGTTGGCCGCGTGCAAGGCAAACGCCCTACTCTCTGTGCTATTGTTCCAGCCCCCAAAACTCAGCATTTTCTTAAAACTCATATCCTTCACTTATTTACCTCCTGGCTACATGGGGGAACATTTATGTACATTTTTAATAACTTAAATAAGAGCAATATATGGAACGGTGTTTGGCATAAGGCATCACTAAGTACTATCACGAGCAGTGGCGTCCTCAGGGAGAACAGAAGGTCGTGCCAACTCTGGCCTGCACTCAGCCTGCGCCGGTAGCCAAAACTCCCACCAGTTTTTGTAAGATACTTTTTTGTCTTCCTATAACTTGTGTTTTGCGTTATTTTCAACGCCCCTGGAAAAGCAAATCTCAGGACAACCACGTGCCTTTCATTTTCAAACACAGGCAGGCACTTTGGCGTTTCGTATCACAAAGAACCCGTAGGAGAAAGCTGGCAAGCCCAGTGCACTTCCGGGGCGGAGAGGCTTCTCCGTCAGAGCGGGCAGCGTCTCATCGTCCACCATCCTCAGAACCTGGCCGTTGAGCTGAACGGATCTGCAAAGGCAACGACTCTAGTCAGTCCCATCTACTCTTTTCCTTTCCTCCCTCCCTCCCTGCTTGCTTGCTTCCTTCCTTCCTTCCTTCCTTCCTTCCTTCCTTCCTTCCTTCCTTCCTTCCTTCCTTCCTTCCTTCCTTCCTTCCTTCCTTCCTTCCCTCATTTCCTTCTTTATATCTTTTTTTTTTGGGTCACACCCGGCAATGCACAGGGGACCCTCCTGGCTCTGCACTCAGGAATTACCCCTGGTGGTGCTCAGGGGACCATATGGGATGCTGGGATTCGAACCTGGGTCGGCCTCGTGCAAGGCAAACGCCCTACCCGCTGTGCTATCACTCCAGCCCCCCTCCTTTCCTTCTTTGTAGTTTCAGGATCACAATCAGTGGTACTCAGCGGTTACTCCTGACTTCACTCAGGAATGACTCCTGGCAGACTCAGGGTCTGTGGTGAGCGGGCCTTCAGGCATGTAGCTTGCGGTCTAACATTCGCATAAACATGTTGAGAAAGCCATTTTTCAAGAACTGGAGGACAGGGACATTTTTACAAGAGCAGGATGGTTAGCCAGCAGGAACAGACAGACAGGACTTGACTTTCTTGGTAGGCTTGTAGTTTAAAGATCAACCTTCTTGGGGCTGGAGGGATGGCACAGCGGGTAGGGCGTTTGCCTTGCACGCGGCCGACCCAGGTTCGAATCCCAGCATCCCATATGGTCCCCTGAGCACCGCCAGGGGTGATTCCTGAGTGAAGAGCCAGGAGTGACCCCTGTGCATCGCCGGGTGTGACCCAAAAAACAAACAAACAAACAAAAAAATAAAGATCAACCTTCTGGATATCTATTGTTATCTCCCCTCATTGCCCTGGGTGCCATTAGTTACTTTTAGTTTTGCCTTAAGGCCATGATGCAAGTAGATTGAAACCTAAGCATACAAAAGCACTGTGGAGTTACAATAGTGAGTGTGTGTGTGTGTGTGTGTGTGTGTGTGTGTGTGTGTGTGTGTGTGTGTGAGTGAGAGAGAGAGAGAGAGAGAGAGAGAGAGAGAGAGACAGGGGACCAAATGGGATGCCAGGGAATGAACCCTAGTTGGCCATGTGCAAGGCAAGCACCCTCCTACCTCTTAAACCACCTCTTGAGTCCCAAGTCTCTTCTACTCTTAGAAAGAGAATGTCAGGGGCTGCAGTGCTCGTACAGCAGGGAGGGCATTTGCCTTGCACTCGGCTGACCCGGGTTCCATCCCCAGCATCCTATATGGTCCCCCAAGCACCACCAGGGGTAATTCCTGAGCACAGAGCCAGGAGTAACCCCTGAGCATCACTGGGTGTGAGCCAAAAAGAAAAAGAAAAAAATTAAAAAGGAAAATGTCAGCTGGTCTGACCTTTTTAGAAAAGAGAGCTGGAGTGATCAACGGTCAGTTTATAGTGAAGCAGTGCAAGCACCACTGTACGTCACCATGGTTAAAGTTCTATAATCTTTTTCTCAATGCTTTATCATGTTATGAAAAAAGTTAAGACTTTTTATTGTTGAAATTTGGATTGTTGCTGAATTACATGCATGCCACACGTGAAGTAGATGTATAACTCATGTACCAACGCACTGCATGCGGTAATCCCCGTGAAAGTTTGTCTACCAACATTTGTATTTAGACAAATAAACCTAATGCAGATAATTGTAACTCATAGCTATTTTTAATATTTTGATACATATTTTTGATACATATACCGACATATTTTTACTAAAAATAAGACAACTCTGCCTATGGTCAATAAGCATGTGGAGATTTGATTTTTTTCTTGCCCCTTTACTACATCATTTTAAAAGTTTCACAAGATTTCATTGCTTGAACATATAGTTTACATAAATGTCTGGTGTGAGACATTCAATTGTTTACAATTTAGCATTTTTATAGCTTCTCTTATGGGGGGCAGGGTGGTATTTGTGCCACATCTGGCAGCGCTCAGATGGCGTGTCATGCCTGCTGGACTGTATCAGCTCTCTAAAATTTAAATTTTTGGGGGGAGAGGGTCACACCTGGCGATGCTCAGGGGTTACTTCTGGCTCTGCACTCAGGAATTACTCCTGGCGGTGCTCAGGGGACCATAGGGGATGCTGGGAATTGAACTGGGTCGGCCGCATGCAAGGCAAACATCCTCCATGCTGTACTATTGCTCCAGCTCCTAAAATTTGAATTTTTTAAGTTCTCATACTCTATTTTCAACTTCAGTCAGTGAAGAACTGATGGCTGTTCAATCTGCGATAGAGGCTCAGCTCCATTCCATGCCTCAGGTCTTTCTTTTATTTTTTTTTGGGGGGGAACGTGGCATTTGGGGGTCACACCTGATGGTGCTCTGGGGCTTAGTCCTGGTTCTGCACTCAGGGATCACTCTGTCAGGGCTCAGGGGGCCACATGGGGTGGCAGGGATCAAACGCAGGTCAGCCACATGCAAGGCAGGCACGTGTACCCACTGTACTATCACTCAACCCCTCTGTAAGATAAGACAGCTGCCGCCGGCCCTCACGGCAATGGGGCTCAGTCTGCAGGTACAGGGTGTGGTTTAGTGCCTGTAGCACATCAGTATTTAGAAGATGTGAAGAAAAAAAAAATGCCACACTGTCATCAGGAAACCACAGACAAAAGAGTGCTTCTCTCCAAATGACAGCCACAAGCGCCGAGTGAGCGCATGAGAGGAAGGGCCTTGTACGAAAAAGCACACAGGGAGTGTCGGACACGCTTTTGGAGAAGCCGCAGTTTAGTGGCAAATGGGCCTTTACAACAATACGGCTGTGGGTGAAGATGATGAAATACAGTTTTATTATAGCACCAGGCTGGAGTGTTTAGTCTGCTCTAAATAGGAAGAGAGGAAGGTGTTAAGATGCTCGCGTGACCCTCGACCCACCCTCGGTGCCATCTTGCCACATTCAACAGAGAAGCAGCCAGGCGTTCTGGTGAGCAATGCGGCCGGAGAATGCTCCAGACCCAAGATCGGGCCAGCAACACCGGGGATCCAGACGGAGGAGGTGCAGCCACCACACCCTCTCCAGATGGAGCCCTGGAGACACTGAGCAGCAACTAACACGGCTCCGGGATGCGGGACTGGGACAACTCCGAACCGCAGGGCCGCTAATGTGGCCACTCGACCTTTTCTAAAAACTGAAAACATACAATCTTTTAATGGAAAACTAATTATCAAATGCTTCCTTGGTAGGGCTGTCTTTCTTGGGGGGAAACTCCAACAATAATAGTGAATTTTGTGTTGAAATATGGAACGTAATCAAGGTAAAGAGAAAATGAAGTGAAATTAATCAGTTATACAGTTGGGGGTGAGAACTTTGTAACTTTCCACATGGTGATTCAATAAAAATTTAAAAAAAAAAAGATGCTCGCGTGAGCTTAAAGCGTAGTGGAAATAGGGGATGGGGCAAGGTTGACTGGAGATCGATATCTTGTGTCATATTTTGAAGTCAGCAACACGATGACAAAGACATAGAGGACGAGCTTGTCAAGTTTTGGGTGAAGTAAAGCCAGAAGAAATTAACAGGTGAGGGGCTGGAGCGGGGAGGGCGTTTGCCTGGCATGCGGCCGGCCGGGGTTTGATTCCCAGCATCCCCCATGGTCCCCCAAGCACTGGTGACAAACTTGTCAGAATAAGGTGTGCTGGACAAAATTTATCCAGATAAAGATGAACTACTGGGGCCGGGTAGTTCAGCCGTAAGGGCTTGCCTTTCATGCAGCAGACCTGGGTTCTAGTCTCTGCACCCCATCTAGTCCCCCGAGCCACCAGGGTGATCCCTGAGCACAGAACCAGGAAAATAAGCCCTGAGCACTGTCAGGTGTGGCCCCCAAACCAATATATATATTGCAGAACCGTAGGTGCAATGCAGGGGGCCAGGTAGAGCCAGGGAGCAGAGCCAGACTCAGCACCTCCTAGGCATGTGCCCGAGTGCTTACTAACTCCGGAGTCTAAATCTTTTTTTTTTTTGCTTTTTGGGTCACACCCGGCGATGCACAGGGGTTACTCCTGGCTTTACACTCAGGAATCACCCTTGGCGGTGCTCAGGAGACCATATGGGATGCTGGGAATCGAACCCGGGTCGGCTGTGTGCAAGGCAAACGCCCTACCCACTGTGCTATTGCTCCAGCCCCCTGAGTCTAAATCTTTTAAAAATTAATTTTAATAAATATCAAGTCGAATATCTATGAAACAGTCACTCCAAAGGACCCTCCGTAGGCAGAATGTGCTATTCACGTCAAATGGTTTTTCTTTCTCGTGAACACTGTTCAATGATGTGTTTCTCTGTTCATCATGTTTCTCTGTGCTGTCTGTATATTCAGTATTCATCACGCTTCTCTGGGCTACGTTTTGCAAAAATTAAAAAAGAATTTTTTTATTTGAAGCACTGTGATTTACAATATTGATGGGATTTCAGGTCTGCAATGATCCAATTCCACACCTTCCTCGGGGTCTGCTTCCACGCCTATGTCTCGGGGTACCCCCTCCACCCACCTCTTGCGTTGGCATCACTGTTTCACTGTCATCCTGTTGCTCATCAATTTGCTCCAGCGGGCACCAGTAACGTCTCCATTGTGAGACTTGTTGTCACTGTTTTTGGCATATCGAATACACCACCGGTAGCTTGCCAGGCTATGCTGTACGGATGAGATACTCTAGGTAGCTTGCCGGGCTCTCTGAGAGGGACAGAGGAATCGAACTGGGGTCAGCCGCGTACAAGGCAAATGCCCTATTGCTCTAGCCTCTTGCCTTTAGGCAATATTTAAAAGGGAGAAAAGTATAAGAGGAAAAAGGTAAAGCATATTATATACTTATCAAATAGATTTAGGGTAAGGGAACTTTACTTTTTTTTTTTTTTTTGCTTTTTTTGGGTCATACCCGGCAATGCACAGGGGTTACTCCTGGCTCTGCACTCAGGAATTACTCCTGGCAGCGCTCAGGGGACCATATGGGATGCTGGGAATCGAACCTGGGTCGGCCGCATGCAAGGCAAACGCCCTACCCGCTGTGCTATTGCTCCAGCCCCAGGGTACTTTAACAATACCTTACCAATTTCCATTTAGAAAGCATGAAATGTCTGATCAGTGTGCAACAGGGTCAATATATACAACAAAGACAAGAATTCTGGAAGAAATGGGCATATTCGGCCTGAAGGAATGGCAATCCACTGCCCTTCAAGAAAATATGGGGGGGGCTGGAGCAACAGTACAGTGGATAGGGTGTTTGCCTTGCATGCGGCCAACCCGGGTTCGATCCCCAGCATCCCACCCATATGGTCCCCCAGCACACCAGGAGTAGTTCCTGTGTGCAGAGCAGGAATAACCCCTGTGCATTGCCGGGTGTGACCCCCTCAAAATAAAAATACCAAAGAACATATGGGCAGTGGGCATCGCTCCAGATTGGGGAGCGAACTCAAAAGCCCTCTCGAGCCAGGAGGAGTCTCTGACGCAGGCCAGGAGGCGACGGAAGGTTCCGGGCGGAAGAGGGAGAACGGAGGAACCGAGCAAGCTCCACAGCTCAGCTATGCGGAGCCAGCCGGGAAAGCGAGAACGTGAGAACGCCTCCGGCCTCGGCCTGTGGACTGGGCCTCTCGCTCCTGGGCCGCACACCTGTCAGTGCTGTCCGGAATGTTCTGTTTGCTTTGCGTCTACACCCGGTGATGCCCAGGCGGGCTCAGAGCCAGGCCTGGGGCACGCAAAGCTTGTATAAATGACCTTTGGGCCATCTTCCCTACCCAGATTATCCATTTATTATTATTTTTTCCAGGAGCCCTGGTTTCTGCAGGGAGCTCTCCTGCTGCTCGGGGACCGAGTATGGTTCTGGGGGCTGGACTTGGGTGGGCCGAACGCAAGGCGAGTGCCTCACCCAGCCCGGCAGGATCGCAGCAGGTCTGATGGGAAAACTGCATGAAGACCTCCAGCTCAACGGGCCCAGACGTGACACAGAGGCCCAGCTGGCGCCTCCCAGCACAGCAAGTGCGCAGACAACGGCTTCAGTAACACCATCGGGGGCTAGAAGAATGATCACGGATTTACTCTTCGGGGCTGGGGTGGGGAGGGTCACACCCGGCACTGCTCAGGGGTGACTCCTGGCTCTGCACTCAGGAATTACTCCTGGCAGTGCTCAGGGGACCATATGGCATGATGGAACCTGGGTCGGCTATGTGCAAGGCAAACAAGCACCCTACCCGCTGTATTAGGACCCCAGACCCCCTGTATTTTGTGGTTTGTTTTTTTTTTTGCTTTTTGGGTCACACCCGGCAATGCTCAGGGCTGACTCCTGGCTCTGCACTCAGGAATTACTCCTGGCGGTGCTCAGGGGACCATATGGGATGCTGGGATTCGAACCTGGGTCGGCCGTGTGCAAGGCAAATGCCCTATCTGCTGTGCTATCGCTCCAGCCCCTCCCCCTGTATTTTGATAATTCCATTTGCCTTTGTGTTGTAGCAATATGAAGCAAATCTAGGTGTGCCTACAAAGCGGCAGGCTGGGGTGGTGGGTGGGAAATGGGACACCTGGGGTGGGACTGGTGTTGGAACATTGAAGGGCTGAAACAACTGTGCAACCTGTTACAACCTGGGAAGTCACGGTGTGATTAAAAAGACATTTTTTTTTTATAAACTAAAAAAGAATCATTATAACTGAAAATAGCCAACTTTGATTTTGCTATCAGTGTTGTCTGTTCTGATAACATTTGTAGACAGTATGAAATGCACGAGGCAAACTACTCACTTGGAAAGTAATCCATTAGGTCCTGACGGTCTCAAGAGGTACTTGTCCACTTCTTTGTCAAACAAAGGGCTTGGCAGTTGCAAGTGCTTGGTCACGTTATGCAGGTTTAAGGCATAGAGCGTTAAGTCTCCTTCTTTATACCTGGGGCTGGAAGCAAATACGCAACTCAGTGGAACTTGTTATCCATATAAGCAATTAATATATTAACCACTGAGGGGCTGGAGCAATAGCACAGAGGGTAGGACATTTGCCTTGCACTCGGCTGACCCGCATTCGATTCCCAGCATCCCATATGGTCCCCTGAGCACCGCCAGGAGTAATTCCTGAGTGTACGAGCCAGGAGTAACCCCTGTGCATTGCCGGGTGTGACCCAAAAAAACAAAAACAAAAAAATTAAAAAATTAAAAAATATTAACCACTGATAGGAAGTTTTAGTATCACATCCCTGGATAATGACCCCTTTGTAGCCTTCCTCCCCCCCCCTTTTTTTTTTTTTGCTTTTTGGGTCACACCTGGCGATGCACAGGGGTTACTCCTGGCTCTGCACTCAGGAATTACCCTGGTGGTGCTCAGAGGACCATATGGGATGCTGGGAATCGAACCCCGGTCGGCCACGTGCAAGGCAAACGCCCTCCCCGCTGTGCTATCACTCCAGCCACAGTCGCCTTCCTTTCATGGTTCTTCGTTTAGGACCCGTAAAGTGTGCTCAGGGCATCGACATGCAGGGATGCTCACAGCCCACCAGCCCCACAAAACGGGACCCGTTTGCTCTATGTGTTACAGTCCCTGGGCCCCACCGCCCAAGTCTCGAGGAGCCGTGGACTCAGGCCGGAGCAGGAATGGGTCTGTGCAGGAAAGGGAAGTCAGCCCTGACTCTCGTCCCGGGTGACAGCATCACCGCCTTCCTCACTGCAAAGAATTTCAGAAGGAGGTGAATGATGACGTGCAACGGTTTCATTTGGAACAGTGTTCGGGGAGAGAGGAAGAGAAGAGGGGAGGGGGGGAGGGGGAGGGGAAGAGAGGAAAGGGCGTCCACTGCATTGTATGCTGTTGATGTGGGCAGCAGAGAATGTGCCTCGAGTGGTCCTGTTCTGAAGCCCAGATCACAAAGCTTGCTCCAACACCACCTTTCCCTGGGCTGGAGTGATTTGTGCTACGCCACCAGGCTGAGCTTCTGGGAAGCCGGTCATCCACCCGGGGTGGTAAAATGAGAAAAAGTAAACTTTGTGGATTTGTGTGAGTTCGAATTACAAACCACATAATTTGGAGGCTTTTTCTAGTCTTATGCAAATACTGAAACATAAAAGGAATTAAATCTATGAAAGCTTTTCAGGTTGGACCCTTCCCAAACATCTTGCCTTCGGAGAGTAAAATTAACTGTTTAATACCCTATTCTTGGAAAGGACAGACTGAAGCGTAGACACACACACACACACACACACACACACACACACACACACACACTCAGAGAGAGAGAGAGGAGAGAGAGAGAGAGAGAGAGAGATCTTCATTTTTTTCAGAGTACTGACTATAAAAGTCTCTCTTACTCCTGGCTCTGCACTCAAGGATAATCCTGGCATGCTCAGTGGGTGCTAGGGACTAAAACGGGGTTGACTGCAAGCAAGCAAGCAACCAAGCAAGCACCCTACCTGTTCTACTGTCACACTAGTCCCAGCGTTCCTAGTCTGGTCTTTACATCAAGGTAAAATTGCATTTTGCATTAGAAAAATAAAAATCATTGTACAAATCTGTGCTGGATGAAAGAGCTGATGTTCAAGCTTACTTTTCTAGACCTGCCTCTCTATCACCATGAATAATTAATAATAATAATAATAATAATAATAAAAACCAACAATTAAAATCAAATCCTTGGCACACCTTCGACCCACTGGCTGGAGAAAGAACAACAGACCATTAGAGCAGAAAGTCACTTCCCAGAGCGAGTGACGTCCTTACTGGTTGGTGCTTGTGCAGTGAAGGTAAACGCGAAGCTTGCCGCTGTCCGGCCCGTCCACTCGTGCTCTGAACACAGTGGTGCCCACCAGCTTCTTGAAGAGCAGAGATGACCAGTAATCCTAGAGGTGCAGGTTGGCCAAAGGAGAGGGGAAAAAAAAAAAGCTCTTATTTCTGTATTCAACAACAGCGTCAAGCAAATAATTGTCCTACAAATTCTAATTTATCATAGAGGTAGGATTCATTCATAATCTCACCATGATCTGAGGGTAATACCTTTTCTTTCCTTTTTTGGGTTTAGGGCTATACTCTGTCCCCGCAAAGAATTATTATTATTATTATTATTTCTTTTTGGGTCACACCCGGCGATGCACAGGGGTTACTCCTGGCTCTGCACTCAGGAATTACTCCTGGCGGTGCTCAGGGGACCATATGGGATGCTGGGAATCGAACCCGGGTTGGCCGCGTGCAAGGCAAACGCCCTCCCCGCTGTGCTATCACTCCAGCCCAAGAATTATTTTTAAAGAACAGACACCCTTCAATGCCATCTTAGACTATAAAAATCAAACTCAGGCTTGCTCTCTCTATATTATTCTGGCTTTCATTCTGACATTCTTACGTTCCAGGTGTCTTCATTCTTCTTCCTAGTTTTTTGGTTTGGGGGCCACACACGGCTGTGCCCAGGGCTGACACTTGACTCTGAGCTCAGGAGTCACTTCTGGGGACCCCTGGAGGACTAGATATAGTGCCAGGGTCAAACCCAGGTCAGCATGTACGAGGCAAGAACCTCCCACCTTGTACTGTCTTTCTGGTCCCAGACTATTTTTTCCAGATTTAGTAGCAGGTATAGCCGGAGGTGGGGCGGAAAGGAGACTTTGTTCATAAATATTTCAACTATTATTAACCAAATAGCCGGTTTCCGGCGGCTGGGCCATACTGGCACTTCTCAGGGTTTAGTCCCGGCTCTGTGCTCAGGGGCCACTCCTGGTGGGGCTTGCAGGACCGTAGACAGCTGGGACAGAGTCGAGATCGGCTGTGTGCAATGACCTTAACCTCTGTATTTTATCTTCAGCCAATTTTTACAGTGGGATTTTTATTTATTTATTTTATTATTTTAAATTTTTTTGGTCTTTTTGGGTTGTACCTGGCCTGGGGTTACTCCTGGCTCTGCTTGGGGAACTATATGGGATGCCGGTGCTCAAACCCAGATCACACCCTACCCACTGTACTATTGCTCTGGCCCCTACAGTGAGATTTTAAATAATAAAATAATAAATGTACAGTACCAGCTTGCCTTACAGTAAAACTTATAAGGGGCTGGAGCGATAGTACAGTGGGTAGGGCGCTTGCCCTGCATGTGGCTAACCCAGGTTCTATACTCGGTACCACATATATGTTCCAAGCATCGCCAGGAGCAATCGCTGAGAGCAGAACCAGGGGAAAGCCCTGAGCACTGCTTGGTATGGCCCAAAACACACCAAAAAGTTAAAATTTATAGCAAAACAGTTTTGAAGCTTTGAATACTGTAGTCTATATAAATGATTTATTTTGCAGAACACTTCTGACCCAAGTTTCACTGTCACAATCATCCTGTTGCTCATCGATTTGTTCGAGCGGGCACCAGTAACGTCTCTCGTTGTGAGACTTATTGTTAGTGGTTTTTGGCATATCGAATACACCATGGGTAGCTTGCCAGGCTCTGCTGTGCGGGTGTGATACTCTTGGTAGCTTGCCAGGATCTCCGAGAGGGGCGGAGGAATCAAACCCGGGTCAGCTGCGTGAAAGGTGAACGTCCTACCGCTGTGCTATCGCTTCAGCCCAACCCAAGTTTACCTCATAAAATTTGAGTCATGAAATTTCAAATTACTCCTTTAAAACACACAGACACACACACACACACACACACGCACACACACCAAGCCAGAGAGGTGGTATGGTGGGTAAGCCAGTTGCCTTTCATCTTAGCCGACCCAGGTTTGATACCGTATGGTCCCCTGAGCCCCCCAGGAGTGACCCCTGACTGCAGAGCCAGGATAGAGGCCTGAGCACTGCTGGGCATGACCCCCAAACCCAAATTTTATTTTTATTTAAATAAAATATGGGAAAACGCAAACTATGCCCCTAATGGCCCACATAAATAATTATCCCTAGGTCTAAATTTCGCTTCAGACACAAAAGTGTTGAATGCATACTCTCTCAGACTTCTTCTGATTCAGAGTTCCCTGGTTTGAAGGAAAAAAAAAAAGAAATGTGGGGCTGGGGGGCTGGAGCGATAGCACAGCGGGTAGGGCATTTGCCTTGCACGTGGCCCACCTGGGTTTGATCCCCAGCATCCCATATGGTCCCCTGAGCACCGCCAGGGGTAATTCCTGAGTGCAGAGACAGGAGTAACCCCTGTGCATTGCCGGGTGTGATTTCCTCCCTCCCACCACCCAAAAAAAATCAAGAAATGTGGGGCTGGAGCGATAGCACAGCGGGTAGGGCATTTGCCTTGCACGTGGCCCACCCGGGTTCGATCCCCAGCATCCCATTTGGTCCCCTGAGTACTGCCAGAAGTAATTCCTGAGTGCATGAGCCAGGAGTCAGCCCTGAGCATCGCCGGGTGTGACCCAAAAAGAAAAACAAAACTAAACTAAAAAAAGAAGCCCCAGAGTTCCCCGGTTTGCTTTACTGAAAGTACTGAGTTGACCGAGAGAATGGACCTTAGAGCAACGGCTCACAGACGCGGGCAAACTGCTCACTCACAGGCACGGGCTCGAAGTTCTCGTCCACCAGGTGGTAGTTCCCGGCTCCGAAGAGCACCTGCCTCATCACCACTTCGATGCCCATTTTGGCCGACAGCCCCAACTTGTCCAGCCACCTGGAACAGAGAGACGACAGCTTTCCTCGGGTGTGGAAACAAGACGGCCCAACAGCACTTTCTCGCAAAATCTGGCATGATTTCTGGCCTCAGCACAGGAACCGTCTTTGACCCAAGTTCTGGGTTCCCGGTGAGGCGTATCTGCGGAGCGGAAGAACCAGGGGCGGGGCAAGGGCCGGGCACTCACATGAAGCCCGCAGCGAAGGTGTCGGACAGCAAGGGCGCTCCACCCCCGTAGGCAGAGCTGGTCTCCCCCAGCCAGACCTTCTTGTGGGGTGTGGTCTCCTCCACAACCTGAGAACAGGAAAGTCTCCGTGGTCACTGCAAGCAACACAGCCAACTGCGTGCACTGACGATCAGCAATCTGAACCGTAAGCAGTGCCCCCATCACTACAAACTATGTTCCTAGTCCTTCATGACTCAGGAGTAACCCCTGAGCACTGCTGGGTGTGACCCAAAAAAAGCAAACAATAAATAAATAATTGCCCGAGTCATGGCAATTATTTATTTATTGTTTGCTTTTTTTGGGTCACACCCAGCAGTGCTCAGGGGTTACTCCTGGCTCTGTACTCAGGAATTACTCCAGGTGGTGCTTGGGGGACCATATAGGATGCTGGGAATCGAACCTGGCTTGGCCGCGTGCAAGGCTAATGTCCTTCCCACTGTATTATAGCTCCAGCCCCTCAGGCAATTCTCTCTCTCTCTCTCTCTCTCTCTCTCTCTCTCTCTCTCCCTCTCTCTCTCTCTCTCTCCCCTCTCTCTCTCCCTCTCTCTCTCTCTCTCTCCCTCTCTCTCTCTCTCTCTCCCTCTCTCTCTCTCTCCTCTCTCTCTCTCTCTCTCCCTCTCTCTCTCTCTCTCTCTCTCTCTCTCTCTGGGGGGGTGCGCACTTGGCTGTGCTCAGGGCTCACTCCCGATGGGACTGGGGTCCATACATCTGGGATGCTGGGGTGGAACCCAGGTTGGCCACATGCAAGGCAAGTGCTCTACCTGCTACACTCGGGCTCTGGCCCCAGCCTCAGGCAAAGCGACTGGATTGCCAAGGTAGGAGGAATGTCAATGATCCCGTCTAATAGCTGACGAGTTTTCAATCTACTAAAAGGTTCTTAGAAGTCTTTTTTTGAAAAAACTGGTTGAGGTTCTGTGACTGACTATAGCGTTAACAATGGCGTTTCACGCACATAATTCCAACACCACGGCCATCAACAGTGTACCCACCCCCCTCCGCTGAGGACCCTAATACTCCTCATTTAAAACCCCCAGAACCCACCCCACCACCGGAATCGTGTGGTTCATTTCTAGGCTAGAGACAGCACAGAGAGAGGGTAAGGCACTTGCCTTGCCTTCTGCAGACCCCAGTTCAAATCACCGCATTACATATGGTCTCACCACATATGAGCCCAGAGCCAGGAATAGCTGAGCACTGTTGGATACGACCTCCAATGCAACAAACAACGCCCCCACCCACCCACCACCCCAAAGGCAATCCAGATAAGAAAGCTTCTTTTTTATCAACAGCAAAGGTAAGACCACTGCTAGGGGCATGGAAGGGGGGTGAGTGCCAATATCATTTGGAACAATTAGAAATATATGCTCATTTACACACAGAATTTATTAGTAGCTGAACTGAAAAACAAGGACTAGTGTTTTTAAAAAACATGAAAAACAAGGACTCATCCAAAAGGCGGGAAAAAGACAATTACCTCGAAAATTTTTTGCACCGAGGAAATGAAAGTGTCCAAAATGTCAGGACTTAGAAACTCTTCTTTGGTGGCAATTCGTCCATTCAGGTAGTAACTAAAGTATCCCGAAAACAATGAGAAAACAAACAAGCTTGAGTTTCTGGCTTTAACCTTGGACGGCTGACCTCTCTCTCCTTCCTCCCTTCTTTCCACTCCCTTGTTAGAGGAAGCAGGCATTCTGCTGGGCAGAG
This sequence comes from Sorex araneus, assembly GCF_027595985.1. Lineage (NCBI taxonomy): Eukaryota > Metazoa > Chordata > Mammalia > Eulipotyphla > Soricidae > Sorex > Sorex araneus. The sequence continues at coordinate 205,442,363 of NC_073306.1, forward strand.
GAGCCGTGGAAAGGGTCATTTCTGTGTCTTAAGAAGACACAGCGACGATAGTGTCCCCAAGCACGGGTTTACCATTCTTTGGCAAGAATATTTATCTTAGCCACTCACTGCTCCTCTTGAGCTAAATTACAGGGTTTATGTATCTTATAGAAACCCCCACGTTGTTTAAAATAAGGCTAAGTTGTTGCTTGACTCATCGGACACCTCTCATACAATCGTGTTTGAGACTCTTTCCTATTTGAACCACTAGGTCCACTGGCAGTGAATCAGAAGTAGGCTTGGGGAAACCGAGATAAAAGCCAAAGAGGCGTGTGTTCTTGGGACTCTGAAGATACAGACTTACTGATGCCACGTGACGGAGTCAATCACGGCTCCTCCGGCCTTCAGGAAACTAGGAAAAAGTGTTCCTTGTTAGCAGTGCTTGGATGCACAATCTCTATGGCATAGATGCACAGACGCTGTATTCCCTCAAAACGAGCTTTCCTCCTTAGGGTGAGACCCACACGCACTTCTTCATTCTGTTCTTTCCTTTGTTTGGAGACTCCCCGGCGGTGCTCTGGGCTTACTCCTTGGTTCCTGGCAGTGTCAAATCCCACTACCTTCATTTTCTTTTTCTGGCTTTTTGGGTCACACCCAGTGATGCTCAGGGGTTACTCCTGGCTCTGCACTCAGGAATTCCTCCTGGCGGTGCTTGGGGGACCATATGGGATGCCGGGGATCGAACCCAGGTTGGCCGTGTGCAAGGCAAACGCCCTACCCGCTGTGCTATCACTCCGGCCCCTCTTCCCTTCCTTTCTTTTAAGGTTTTTGGGTCACATTTGGCGATGCTCAGAGGTTACTCCTGGCTCCGTGCAAAGGGATCACTCCTGGCGAGCTTCGGGGACCATAGGGGGTTCTGGGACTCAAACCTAAATTGGCAGCATGCAAGGCAAATGCCCCTCCCCCATCCTGCCGCCCCGGCCCGCAGAAGCACTAATATCAGAGAATCTCTGCGGCTTTCGGCTCTCACCTCTGTAGCATCTTCACACTCTTCCCCTTAGGCCGGCCAATGTCCGACCATAGAGCTTTGCGTTGTTGAACGTGGACTTTGCTAGAAGCTTATGCAACTCAACAAAATCTCTCCTAGCTGAAAGCCATCGATGAAAACACCAGCCTTCTTCCTGAAGCTGTTAGGTTCTGAAAGAGAGCAATTCTCAGAATAATCATTTGTTATGAAAAAAAATTTTTTTTTTTCTTTTTGAGTCACACCTGGCGATGCACAGGGGTTACTCCTTGCTCTGCACTCAGGAACCACTCCTGGCGGTGCTCAGGGGACCATATGGGATGCTGGGAACTGAACCCCGGTTGGCTGTGTGCAAGGCAAATGCCCTACCCGCTGTGCTATCACTCCAACCCCAAAAAGAAAAATTTTTTAACACAAACATAGCAGCAGCATTATAACATTTAAAGAAAAAAATAGTTTTGAAATAGAGATATGAGGGCATATTAAAATAATCTCGAGTTAACAATGGGTTCTTAGTTACATGCACCATGGAGTATGACTCAGCTATACAGAGATGAAACCACGCAGTTCACCGCTGCATGGATGGAGCTGGGGAGACGGGCTGAGAGAAGCAGGAGGAAGAGGGACAGATACAGAACAATCTCGAATATGCAGGGCGGAAAGGAGCAAAGTAAGGGAGTGACAAACGACCAAGAGCAACAGAACCTAAGAACTGCTCTACAGAACCGAGTTTACCATGGCAGTTAGGTGGGGGCGGGGGGCTGAGGACTGGGGTCTCCGGGGCAGGGGCTCTCAGGGGGGCCGGGAGACAATGGTGGAGGGACACGGACACTGGTGGTGGCAATGGAGTCGGAACAATGTGAGCATGAAGCTCCACCAGTGACATTATTGTAAAATTATAAATCGCGGTGACTAAAATTAAAAAAAAAATAAGTTTAAGGAGACCTTAAATCAATAGTTATTTGGGCCGGACCCAGCCTGCTCCGTGGCCCTGAGCACCCCGCGCTTCCCTCCCCTCCGGACTGCCGGCCACTTGGCCGGCACGCCGACCCCAGGCCATTGACCGCTGCCGGGTTGTGGGAAAGGGGCGTGGCCTAATCGTCAGGGGGCGTGGCCTAAGAAAAAGTGGTCGTGGACACAGCGGCAGATAGTTTCCTCAACATCCTATCCAAGACTAACATCCTAGCTATTCACAAGCAGTAGGTCAATAAAACTAAAGTGAAAGTAAAGTGAAATTTACCAGTTACACATGTGGGGTGGGGGGCTGGGGAGGTGGGGGGAAGGGGGGAGGTATATCGTGATTCTTGGTGGTGGAATATGTGCACTGGTGAAGGGATGGGTGTTTGAGCATTGTATAACTGAGACTTAAACCTGAAAGCTTTGTAACTTTCCACATGGTGAATCAATAAAAGAATTTAAAAAAAATCAATAGTTATTTGGGAAATGGTTTATATCGAGTACTTTGAAACAGAATCTCTAAAAATAAATGGGTTGGGGGGCACGGAGCATTAGTACAGCGGGGAGGGCATTTGCTTTGCACATGGCTGACCCGGGTTCAATCCCCGGCATCCCATATGGTTCCCCAAACACCGCCTGAGTGCAGAGCCAGGAGTAACCCCTGAGCACCGCTGGGTGTGACCCCAAAAGCAAAAAAAAAAAAAAAAAAGGAGAGAGATAGTACAGCAGCTAAGGTGCTTGCCTTGTAAGTGGCACCCTGTATGGTCCCCTGAGCACTCCTAGGAGTGATACCTGAGTGCAGAGGTAGGACTAAGCCCTGAGCACCACTAGCCATGCCCCTGCTCCCCCAAAACACCCTCAAAAAACACAACAGCTTTTTATATTGTGGCTACTGTATGTATCACTGTCACTGTCATCCCATTGCTCATCGATTTGCTCGAGCAGGCTCCATTGTGAGACTTGTTGTTACTGTTTTTGACATATCGAATACACTACGGTAGCTCACCAGGCTCTGCCGTGCGGGCGAGACACTCTCAGTAGCTTGCCGGTCTACTAAGCAGAGGAATCAAACCTGGATCGGCCGCGTACAAGGCAAATGCCCTACCCACTGTGCTATCGCTCCAGCCCCAGCTACCGTACGTAGAAGTAGAATATACATTACTGCAAAATCCATATGCTAATCATATCACAAATGCTTAGGCGGCTCACTCCCACTTGGGAGAAATAAGCAGCTATATTCCGAAGGACTCGTTAGCCCTTCAGTTGGACTCAGAGACCCACAGGGACTCGGCCAGGGAGCCGGGGGTAGAGATTCATCGGCACGTGCGGAGTCCAGCCTGCCAGGAGAAACAGGCCCCAGGAGACCCCGAGGCTCTGCAGGGACCCCGGGAGCCACCGGCACTGCTGGTTCCAGGGGGCTGGGCTAAGTGCAAAGGGAACTGGGCTGGGTCTCGCCAGAGTCTGGCTGGGGGAAGGCGCTCCCCTGCCCGGAGCGGCACTGCCCGGCACGGCGTGGAGGGTGCTGGGGCAGAAGTGCCCTGGCCAGTGTTAAAAAATGATCACAGGGGCTGGAGCAATAGCACAGCAGGTAGGGCGTTTGCCTTGCATGTGGCCGACCCGGGTTCGATTCCCAGCATCTCATATGGTCCCCTGAGCGCCGCCAGGGGTAATTCCTGAGTGCAGAGCCAGGAGCAACCCCTGTGCATCGCCGGGTGTGACCCAAAAAGCAAAAAAAATAATAATAATAAAAATAAAAACTATCACAACCAGGGAAATAATGCCACAGGAAACCTCCTTTTTTAATGAAACGGTCCCAGGAGTACTCACCATTGCCGAGTTCCCAAGAAATGTTGTACCCCTGGGACGAGCAATATTCCAGGAGCAGCTCAGCGTTGGAACTGTTCCACCGCAAGTCCGCTGTGCGCTGGAGCGCGTTCAGCCCAAAGATCAAGTCCAGGCCCGAGCAATTCGCGAACGTATACAGCATATCCACAGCGCTCTCTGAAAGGAGAGGGGCGCGATGCAGGGGCGGGAGAGAGAGCACGGCGGGCAGAGCACCTGCCTTGTGTGACCCCTTCCTGGCCTCCCATAGGGTCCCCTGAGCACTGCCGGAGTAATGCCCGAGCACAGAGCCGGGAGTCACTCCTGAGCATCGCCGGGTGTGGTCCAAAAAACCAAAAGCAAAGGAAAGGGTGCAATTCAGTGGTGAGCTTAACGGTCAGGCCAGCCCCGCCGGGAGGCTTCCGGGCCCACCTGTAGAGTGAATGACCACTTCTGCTGTCCAACGGAAGGAACCCCACTGCTCACCAACAAATACAATTGTGAGAAAAAGACAACAAATCAGACTGGGAAATAAAAATGTCTATCATCATGAGTTTTTTGCTCCAACGATGGAATGGAGACCTGTGGAATATTCTAGAAGTCTTTATTTTTCCTTTTTGGGTCACACCCGGCGATGCACAGGGGTTACTCCTGGCTTTGCATTCAGGAATTAGTCCTGGCGGTGCTCAGGGGACCATATGGGATGCTGGGATTCGAACCCGGGTCGGCTTCGTACAAGGCAAAAGCCCTACCCGCTGTGCTATTGCTCCAGCCCCTATTCTAGAGGTTTTGATCTGGCACTCTGGTGTTGAGCTCCAGGGAATTGGGGGCACTGCCCAGTTGCCTCAGTGCCTCAGTGCTCGGCACAGACATAAAGCCCATCCTGGGATGCCGTAAGCCCCATTTTCCATAACCCACCCAGCTCTGCTCACAAACACTGCCAGTAAATATTGGTAAAAGTCAGATGTCAAAATGTAACGTAATAACTTTGATGTAACGAGAGCTGCAATCAACATGCATAAGGACTTTTGCAGTGTTCGTGCAAACATTTGTCATTTGTTTTCTGTGCTGTTTGGTTTCTCAGTGCTCAGTACCCCCTGGCCAGCTGCGGGTGCTGCAAGGGCAGCTGTGGGTGGTGCTGGACAGATCATCACTCCAGCCCACTGACCTCTCTCCGGCCGCTCCTAAGGCCTTTCTTTAGCAAAAATGACTAAATCCAATCTTCAGCTTTCTGGGCTAACATCAAAACAAGGGGCTGGAGTGAAAGTACAGTGGGTGGGGCACTTGTCTTGCATGCGGCCGACCCAGATTCAATCCCCAACACCCCATATGGTCCCCGGAGCCCACCAGGAGTAATTCCTGAAGTGTAGAGCCAGGGGTAAAACCTGAGCATCAATCAAGCAAACAAACAAAACCCCGAAGCATCAGCACTTGTGTGGCCGAAAAAAACAAAAACCAAATCAAACCCCAATAGCACCACCATGCCAGTCACCTCAATGACAACCCCAACAAGAAGGGGAAGGGAGAAGGGGGAAAAAAAACACCCAAACAAATAAACAAACAAGCCCAAGCAGCCTACCGCCTTCTCAAATGAGGAGCAAAACACTCCCGGCTCTTATTTGATTCACCATCAGTATCTGGTCCCTGATCTCTGAGAGGGTGGGATCCCGGGAATGGAAACCATCTAGATGACACACTGGGCTCTGGCCCAGGCTGGCCCTGGGGCTATCCCGGACACCAGACCAGGCACATTTGCATGAGGGTGGGTGCTGGGTGGGAGGACCAGCGAGGAGAGAAGGAGGAGCTTGGTAAGTGTGATTACTGTCATGAGGGAGCTGTCCATCTGCCACACCCAAATTCCATCTATGACACAGTTTCCCTTTCCTGCCCAACAGGTTTATAGTTGTAAGTTCATGCTCTCCTAATAAGTATCCCTGTCCTCTTCTGTTTATGTAAAATCACCACGAGGCCCTAGAATTAGGAAACATTAGCTGAATCTTCTGGGACACCTGTTTCAAGGAAGCAGGACACGAACAAACAAAGCAACTACTGTGTTCCTGCCACAAGAGGCTTTCGCTATTTTCTCCCACTGGTGGGTGCTGCTGAGAGTCGCTTGGGCGCGGCCAGTCATGGCCAGGGGTCGGTCACCTCTCTGCTTCTGAGACTCGCGGCACTCTAACTGCAGGCATATGGGCCAGAAGGGCACAGCTCGAGCGGTTACCAAGACAGGCAGGTGAAAATAGAAAACTCCAGTCAGAGGCTGGATGCTTCCAAATGCAACTAAGGGATTCGTACTGTCCTGCATTTTCGTGCTGTTGTTGGAGTTAAACTCACCCAGTAACAGTTCGCAAAGGAAGGAGAGACTATGAAGACCCAAGTCCCACGGGAGGGAAAAGATTCTGGGAACTGGCCACGTGTTCCAGAAAGATCCATGCAAGATTGTGTTTTTCTAAAGGTAAGCTAGAATAATGTCTAACATGACTCCCCCAACCCTGGCCAGAAAAAAAAAGGTTTAAGGATCCCCTAAAATCCACAGGGGAGAGGGGTGTTCTGGTAGCCCTACCACAGGAATTTGTTTCAAATGACACTTAATGCTGTGGTGGTTGATGTTGGAGATGCCCCTGACTTAGGGCAAGACCCGTTCATATATAGAAAATATATCTGAAGTATAGAAGTTGGCATTAAAGCATCTGAATAGTTCCTCACTTACACAAAATAAAAAAAAAATCCAGAGGACTTCATTATTTATTAGTAGATGCCAAAGAGAAAGCACAGTGGATAGGGCACTGGCCTTGCAGCAGCTGATCCGGGTTCAACCCCTGATATAGAATACGGTCCCCTGAGCACTGTCAGGGTGATCCCTGAGTGCAGAGCCAGGAGTAAGTCCTGAGCACCACCAGGTGTAGTGCAAAAGACATTCCTCCTCTAAGAAATTTTGTAAGAACTCATCATCAATCACTATATTATCTACTTTCTCTTTTCTCCCAGGTCACATTTTCTCTATGCCTTATAAACAAAAATATGGGCTGGAGCGGTAGCACAGTGGTCGGGCATTCGCCTTTCACGCGGCTGACCCGTGTTCGATTCCTCTGCCCCTCTCAGAGAGCCTGGCAAGCTACTGAGAGTATGGAGCCCGCGAGGCAGAGCCTGGCCAGCTACCCGTGGAGTAGTCAATATGCCAAAAACAGTACCAACAAGTCTCTCAATGAGAGACGTTACTGGTGCCCACTCGACCAAATCGATGAGCAACAGGATGACAGTGATGTATAAATTTAAAAACAAGTCTGCACCGGAGCTCACAGACCAAGCACTGGCCATGCGTATGTGAGGCCCTGAGCTCCTTCCCCAGCCCCACGAACAAAGCCACTGGATACACTGACATCCAGCTCAGGTGCAGAGCAATCTGGCAGAGACTAATGACTAATGTGTAGAACATGTGTAAACAGTCACAGATCGAGTGCAGCGACAGTACAGCTGGGAAGGTGTGTGCCCTGCATGCATGTGACATGAGTCTGGTCCCGGGGCTCCACCAGGAATAAGCCCTGAGCAGCCAGGTGTAGCTCTCCCTCAAAAAAAAACCAAAAAACAAATTACAAAGAATTTAACTCAATATAAACTTGTAGAAAGTTGCAGCAAACCCAAATAATCCTCAAAACAATTTAATTTTCAGACCAGTGGCCATAAATTTTCTGCATTCTAAGACCATGGCAGAGTATCTGAGCAGGTTATTTGTTAAATGGGATCTGGCGTGACGCCACCCGTTAGCTGGGTAGGAAACACCAACTTTCATGTAAAATCTTTCTGTAGTTAAGTAAGGAGGATGAACTCTGACAATTGCTTTTTTTTTTGCTTTTGGGTCACACCCGGTGATACACAGGGATTACTCCTGGCTCTGCACTCAGAAATTACTCCTGGCGGTGCTCAGGGGACCATATGGGATGCTGGGAATTGAACCCGGGTCAGCTGCGCGCAAGGCAAACGCCTACCCGCTGTGCTATCGCCCCTGTCCCTCCTTCATATCTTTCTTTTCTATCATTTGTCTTCTCTAGGGCCTCTCAAGGGTTCTCTCTAGGGTTCCTGCCCAGTGCAGCCACGCTGGGGTGAGCGGGCGGTAGCCTGCAGTGCTGGGCATCAACACTGCAGGGTCTTGCCCACGCCAGCATGGACGAAATTAAAGGATGAATTTTCTGAGTCCTCTGATTACTTTTCCCCTGGTGCAGGGGCTTGTGCAAGGCAAGTGGTCTACAGCGGAGCCACACCCAAGGTACGCAGTGGATCCACGGCTGCCTCAACCTCCTCAATGTTCAGAGCAGACAACAGCCTAGAAAGGAAGCACTTCTAGAACCAATTCCTATTCGACTCTGTTGTAGATAACATTGGTTTGTCCTTTCTGCCTTGCCACAGGGAGCTTAGGTTTATTGGGTTACTCCCATCACAGTGCTCCCATTCCTCTGTGTTTATCTATAACCTCTTTCTTTGGGCTCTGCTTTCCCAACTGGTCAGTCACCTCTATCTCCTAATCAGACTCTGTTAACTTGTAAATATTGCTTTTCTCTTCTCCTTAAGTCCTTTGCATAGTTAATTCATCGCAATGTCCTTTCGTATAGACACAGGAAGACAGTTAATGCTATGCTTTTGTAACTTGGGAGCTAATTGACTCCGAATGATATTCACTCCTGGGCATCTGTTCTATCAATTTAAGTCTCAGTTGCCCTCACTTCCTAGGACTCCAAAGGTAGGGTCCCAACGAGGGACTGGATGGACCCAGGACAAGCTGTGAGCTACCCTGACATCAAAATGGGCCAGGCCAAAGTGCCATAATACTTAACTATAAATTAAGAGCATGGTCATGAACAAATTCTGTCATGATCCAAAAAGTAAAAACTGGATTAAAACCCTGCTAGAGTTAGGAAAGATTAATCTGGCCTGAGCACTGTAGCCTGAGATCTAATGTCCCCAGGAGAGCCATCCTACAAGCTTAATGTATCTCTTACTGGGTACACTCTGTGACGAGTAGGCAAAATCAGTTAAAGAAAAGGAAGTGGGGGGAAACAACACGAAAAAAGGAGTTTGGGGTTCCAGATATCCCATTCACCCTCGACAGCATGTGAGTACGGCGGCACTTTACACAGCCACTGCCGGGCTCACGCGAATCAGGGCAGGTCTGAAAGGGCTCAGGACTGGGGGCTGGACACCGCGGCTGCCGTGCACGTCTTACTTGAGTACGTGGTGGTATTGAACTTCTTCTCGTACTGTTCTCGGAGCAGCAGTAGCTCCTGGGAGGGCCATTCCAGCCGTAACCTCTTCTCCACGTCAGAGGGGAGGACGTGAGATCTGCAAACATCTGCAAATGGACAAGACCGAGAGACTCTAGGTGCCTTAGCTCTTCGTCTGGCTCAAAGAGGATCATCAGGACTCTGGTAAGTGGAAGAAGAAAACACAGGATGATCTCACTCATCTGTGGTTAATAAAATACTGGATGAGGAAATGTACTGCAGTAAGGGGAGAGGTCTAAATCGCCCTTGAGGGCTGGAGCGATAGCACAGCGGGTAGGGCGTTTGCCTTGCACGAAGCTGACCCGGGTTCGAATCCCAGCATCCCATATGGTCCCCTGAGCACGGCCAGGGGTAATGCCTGAGTGCAGAGCCAGGAGTAACCCCTGTGCATCGCCAGGTGTGACCCAAAAAGCAAAAATATAAAATAAAATAAAATAAATTAAAAAAAATCGCCCTTGACCCCAGTGTTTAGAGGAGAGGGACAGAGAAGGAAAGAAATCCGGGGGGAAGAGATCGGGAAGTAGTGGGTGAACAGGCACCAGAGCTTCAGTTATACTGGTGACTTGGGGGAGGGGTGTGACCGTGTACCCAAACACAGGCTCAACAGCACTGAAAACAGATCTCTTCGACCACTGGCACTCTATAGTGTGCCTGTCAAGTTGACAGGGGGGTGGGGGGGGGAGGGGGGAGGGAATCTGGAAACACTGGTGGAGAAAAGTTGACACTGGTGGTGGGATTGGTGTTGAAATATTTTATGCCTGAAGTTCAACTACCAATAACTTTTTTTTTTTTGGCTTTTTGGGCCACATCTGGAGATGCTCAGGGGTCAGCCCTGACTCTGAACTCAGGGATTTCTCCTGGAGGTAGTCAGAGGACCATAAGGGATGCCGGGGATCAAACCCGGGCCAGTGGGTGCAAGGCAACTGCCCTCCCTGCTGTACTCTGCTCCGATCCCAACTACCAGCAACTTTGCAAACAGCAGTTATTTAATATAAAATTTTAAAAGAGACTCTGGTAAGTGGTTTCAGATCGGAGGGCTACACATTCTGTGGCACAGGTCACCTCTGGTGACCCCTGAGCCTCCACCCAAACCTGGGTAGGGCACAGGCTTCCTGAGAAACTCATGCGTGTGCTGGGGACAGAGACGCATGTGGGGTGGAACTGAACAGTTCGGACGGTCCTTCAGACACTGGCGCTTGAGAAGCCCACTGGAGAGCCCACCCTCCGCTCTCTGACGCTTCACTTTCAACACACACAGACTTGTTGCCGTGAACTCCCTTGGCCTCGGGTGCCTTCCTCCGGCCCTCGGGACGGGAGAGCATGTGCTGACTTGTTTTCCCTCCAATCTGGCATCCACACACGCGGCGATCACAACATGTGCTCTTGGAAGCTCCGCCAGTGACATGTCGGGCAGAATGAGCTTCTTTATCACCAGACGCAGACAGGCTGGCTGGCCTGCCAACGACTTCCTCCCTGGGAAGCGGCCCAGGCTGCCTGTCTCTCTGGCGGCCGGGCGCTCATTGATCTCTGTGCTCACAAAGGAAGCCTCAGGGACACGTGGGTCACGCAAGTCCCGTCCCCCTGCCCCGGCTCACGAGGGAGAAATCAATCGGGAGCAGGCCCGCTTCCCGTCTGAACCTATCTGCCCCCTGAGCCCATGTGACTGGTGGGAAAGGGCCAAGTCTGAACACAAATCTGTGATGCCCGGAGCATCCTCCCGCTTCCCCCTCTTCACAGCCGCTGCCGTGTAAACGGCCCAGCCTCAGCTTCCCAGCTGATCTCTGCAGAGACGCCAGGCCAACACAACTCCCAGCGACACGGGGTTGAGGGCTGGAAACTCTGGGGTCTTCTTGGAGAGGGGTGGCAGCCTTCCCCAGGCCCCCAGACTGCGGAAAGCCCGGCAGCCTCGCCCATATCTGCCACGGAAGCTGACTGACTTCTCTGCTCCACAGCTAGTCTTTTTTTTTTTTTCTTTTTGGATCACACCCGGGGGTGCACAGGGGTTACTCCTGGCTCTGCACTCAGGAATTACTCCTGGCAGTGCTCAGGGGACCATATGGGATGCTGGGAATCGAACCCGGGTCGGCCGCATGCAAGGCAAACGCCCTACCCGTTGTGCTATCGCTCCAGCCCCCCACAACTAGTCTTGGAAGAGGTGGCCAGCGGAACTCCGGAGTACACCGTCTTCGGGCTGAAAACTCCAGGGTGCTCTGGGGAGGTGGGTGGGCTCTTCTACGGCTCCTGGGGTTCCTGAAGCATGAGGCTGCTCACGCCTCCGAATTCCACCAAGCTGACAGCCCAGGAGGAGCACAGCAAGCGGGATGGGAAAGTAGCACAGCAGCCCGCTGAGCCCGATAAGCAAAAATCAATCCCACAGAGGCTCAGCGAGCACCAAACAGCACAGTCAGTCCTCGGACAATGACCTGGACACCCCCTCGTGAGACATAACGATTTTCACACACTTTCTTTTACCGAACTATTTTTGACAATTCCACTTACCATTTGGTTGTAACAAGCAAATAAATTTATAAAACAAGTCATCTGGGGCCAGACAAGGAGGCAGGCCTGTGGGGAAGAGCGGGAAACTGGGGGTAGAAGGTGTGTTGGGGTTGGGTGGAATGCCGAGGGTCTGGAAACATGTGTGATGAACAACTTTGTGAACCAAAGTGTTTAAATAAAGTTTTCAAAATAAATTTAAGGGGGCTGGAGCAATAGCACAGCGGGGAGGGTGTTTGCCTTGCACGCGGTCGACCCGGGTTCGATTTCCAGCATCCCATATGGTCCCCTGAGCACCGCCAGGAGTAACCCCTGTGCATCACCAGGTGTGACCCAAAAAGCAAAAATAAATAAAATAAATAAAAATAAAAAAATAAATTATATAAAAATAAAATAAATTACAAAATAAATAAATAAATAAAAATTTAAAAAGAAAAAAAAGCTTTAAAAAGAAATTTAAAAAGGAAAAGAAAAAAAATTGATGGTGTTTGCTTCCGTTACCGATGACGCGCCAACACTTCCCACTGAAGAGACTGAGGCAGGGGGCTGCTGTGCAAGACCCTGAGTTTGACCCCCGTTATCAATGGATGGCCTCCAGGACCCCAGCCCCCAGGCACTGCTGGCTGAGCCCCCCTGGCAGCCCTCAAGAGCCCCCTGGCCTGCACTGCCCAGCAGGCACGGCTCGGAGTGGCCCCGATGAGAAAGTCTTGCATCTCCGTGGGAAAGTGCTCGTCTCCACTCTATCTGCAGGGCAGGCCTGCCCCTCTCGCTGCCTCCTGCTGGAACTGCCCTTCCGCTCACGCCCGGCCACCCTCCGCCTCTCCCTAAGCGTCCTGCCCCGGAGCCGAAGGCTGGCCCTGCTGAGGGCACAGTGACCGCACAGTGACCGTGCAGCGACGGTCAGCACACACCTCTTCTGTGTGTTTCCCTTCCTGGAAGGGGGAGAGGGGGCCAGGAAGCCAGCCCCCTGCTCCCGCCTTTTGTCTCCCGGCTCGGTGGGATCCTTTACTCCCTCATGGATCCTTAGGTGCGAGCAATCACACTTTCCCCTCAGAACGCGCGTGACTGATTCAAGTGAGTTCGAAACGCACGATTTGTCACTGAAAGGTTTTACTCTATAGAAAACAGTAAAGAGGGGCTGGAGCGATAGCACAGCGGGGAGGGCATTTGCCTTGCATGCGGCCGACCCGGGTTTGATTCCCAGTATTCCATATGATTCCCCCGAGCACTGCCAGGAGTAATTCCTAAGTGCAGAGCCAGGACTAAGCCCTGAGCACCACCGGGTATGACCCAAAAAGCAAAAAAAAGAAAATACTAAAGAGATGTCTCCAAAAATAAACAATCGATCCGGAGGTATGGCTCAGTAACAAAGCACATACCATACAAGCACGAGACCTGGGCTCAATCCCAGCACCACACACACACAAACACACACACACACACACAACACTCACAACACGAAGATAGAGCTATCAGATGCCTTCAGATTCTACTCCTAGACATCAACACCACGAACACAAACATACAGTCTCAGTGACCTCGCATGCTGGGGGAAAAGGCAGCTCAAATAGAGAAGGGACCGCCAAGTAAAGGGTGCTAGGAGGGCCCGTTCAGGATGGGAGATGCGGGCTGAAAATAGACTATAGATCGAACATGATGGCCACTTAATACCTCTGATGCAAACCACAACACCCAAGAGGAGAGAGCGAGCAAAAGGGAATGCCCTGCCACAGAGGCGGGGTGGGGTGGGGGGAGGATGGGGTGGGGGTGGTGGAGGGATGGGTACTCAACCATTGTATGACTGAAATGCAAGCACGAAAGTTTGTAAGTCTGTAACTGTACCTCACGGTGATTCACTAATAAAATATTAAAAAAAAAATAACATATAGGCTCAGCTGTATTCACCGCAGGTGAAAAACACTAAGAAATATACAGGCTTGCCTATATCACCACAGTGCTAATTATAATAGTCAAGATCAGGAAGCAACCCAAGTGCCAACAATTGATGTGTGGATCTAGAAATTGTGGTCTGCAGACACATGGAATATGACTCAGCAATGAGGAAAGGTGAACTCTGCATCGTGTACCACACACGGGCGAAACTGCAGGGCATCATGTTAACTGAAATAAGTCAGAGGCCCTGGGACAAGCACAGGCTCATTTCCTCGTCCGTGGTCTAAACTGAAGCCAGGGAGTGCACTGACACACAGAAACAAACCCTTGCATTCTGACTACACCACCAGGTGCCCCGGGCCAGGCAGAGGGCACGGGGCAGGGAGGGGTGGGGACAATAAGCATTATGCTGAGTCAATCAATCTTTTGTTTTCATTGAAGAAAAGAAAGCGTCACCTTGGCTGACTTGAGATTGCCAGTAACTTTTCTCTTCAGAGGTTGGTTCCTTCTCGGGATCAAAAACCAGAAAGTCTGTCTTGGTGCCGCCAAACCTCAGGTATGCCGGGGACAAGCCTCTGGCCAAAGTCCGGAGCCTTAGAGAACTGTTGGGAAGAAAGCAAGAGGCACACGTGACTGCTCCATCCTCAATGCAGTGACACAGGTCTACGCCCTTCTCTCTGGGAACAGTTTTTTTTTTTTTGATTTTTATTTTATTTTATTTTATTTATTTATTTTTTAATTTTTTATTGAGTCACCATGTGGAAAGTTACAAAGTTTTCAGGTTTAAATCTCAGTTATACAATGCTCGAATAGGGGGGGTTAGGGGTGTGGGGGTGGGGTGGAGCTATTCTGGGAACAGTTTTAAGAACCAGCTGCAGAGTCTGCAGAGTGAGGAGTCAAATTTCTCCAAGGGGGCGCCGGTGGGGCTGGTCTCCATCTGAATCTTGCAGATGGCAGATTGCCGCAGGCACGGAAGGGAATTTGGTGCTCTAACTCCTCTGGGAGAACCTGGCAAACTACCGGGAGTTTCCTGCCCACATGGGAGAGCCTCACAAACTCCCCATGGTGTATTCATATGCCAAAACCAGTAACAATGCTGGGGTTCATTCCCCTGACCCTGAAAGAGCCTCCAATGCGGCATCGTTGGGAAGGATGAGTAAAGAGAGGCTGCTAAAATCTCAGGGCTAGGACGAATGGAGACGTTATTGAGACCGCTCGAGAAATTCGACGATCAACGGGATGATGATGATGATGATGATGATGATGATGATGAACTCTGGCAGGAGCTGGTTTGAACCTGACCGGCAGCATAGTGCTTAGGGCTTTCAGAAAACTCAACTTGACAGCGTCGGGGGCTAAGAGCACCTGCCTGCAGCCGATGGTCACAGCCCAACCTGAAGACAGAGTCCGCGTGATTTTTTTTTTTGAGGGGCACACGGGCGATGCTCAGGGCTTCCTCCCAGCTCTGTACTCAGGAACCACCCCTGGCAGTACTCAGGGGACCTTGTGGGGTGCAGGGATGGAGCCCAAATGGGCTGCACGCAAGGCCAGCGTCTGACCCGCCACGGCCAGTCAGGAGGTTGTGACCTCTGGCAAATGCATGTGTGTGTGCCACACTGCAAACCTGGCCAGCACCACAGTCTGACACCCCAGGGGGAAAAGGGTGGGGGTTTGGCTCCACGGGAATGCATATGCTGCAGGCATGAGACCTGGGTTTGATCCCAAGGAAGGAAAGATGGGGGAGAGGAAGAAAAGAAGGAAAAGAATAAAGGAAGGAGGAAGAAAAAGAGAAGAAAGGTCAGAAAAAGAAAGGAGAAATGGAAAAAAAGGAAGGAGAGAGGAGAGAGAAAGAGAGGGACCGTGAGAGAGAGGGAGATGGGAGGGAGAGGGAGGGAGAGAGAGAAGGAGAGAGAGAGAAAAGGAGAGAGAGAGGAAGAGAAAGAGAGGGAAAGAAAGAGAGGGAGAGAGAAAGGGAGAGAGAGGGAGAGAGAAAAGGAGAGAGAGGGGAAGAGAAAGAGAGGGAAAGAAAGGGAGAGAGAGAAAGGGAGAAAGGGAGAGAGAGAAAGGGAGAGAAGGAGAAAGGGAAGAGAGAGGGAGGGAGAGAAAGAGAAAGGGAAAGAGAGAGGGAGAGAGAGAGAGGGAGAGGGAGAGAGGGAGATCTGTCAGGCCCACAGCTTGTGTAATTTCTGGTCATTGCAGCAACATGGACAAGAAAGAAGAAAACGGAAGGGGAATTTTTTAAAATGTTTCTTAAAACCTCATAACCTTTTAAAAAAAATCAATGAATTTTTACAAAGCTGTTCATGATTGGGTTTCAGCCCTACAGTGCTCCATCACCCACCCTTCCACCCGTGCACATTTCCCAGCACCAGCGTCCAAGGTTCCCTCCCATCCCCCCCATAACCTTCTATAACGGATAAAAGAGGTAAGAAAGTAAAAACCATAGGCAAGGTTATACCGTTTCTCTGAAAAATAGATTATCTCCAATACTCTGACTCCAGAGAAGTTTATAAATGATTGAAGATTGGGCCAGTCCAGGTTCAACCCCAACTCCGTGTGGTCCCCTGAGCACTGCCCGGGGTCACCCCTGAGAACAGAGTCAGGAATAGCCCCTGAGCATCACTGGGCACTGCTCAAAAAACCAAAAACTTAGAATTCCTCCTGCCCTCCATAATCTCCCTCTTAAGGAAAACCTTTTCAGATGTAAGCCACATAACAGAACTGTAGACAATTCTAATTCCTTGGATCTGAGGAATTCTAAATGCACGTCTGCCCAGGCCCAGGCGCTCCTGACAATGCCCGTTGTGTGCTCAGAATAGCACTAAATGTTTCGGACTGGAATTCGAGAGATTCACAGATTCCTCTCTCCCGGGAAGATGGAGACGTCATGGATCAAAGCAAACGCATGCGGGAGGGGAGCTGATGCGGGCGGTGGGGTCCGTGCCAGGACACTGTATGCCTAAAGCTCAACTAGCACCAACTTCTGTAAATCGTGGTTCTTTAACAGTTAATTTTAAAAGATCAAGCAAAAGAAATGAAATGAGTCAGAGGGATCGACATAGAATGATCGTAGTCATCTGTGGGATATAAAAAAACCCACAAAGTATGAGACTAATACCCAAAGACAGACAAACGAGGGTCAGGAGGACGGGGCCACCCTGGGAAGTTTGCCACAAGTGGGGGGCGTGGGGGGAGGGCAGCGAGGGCAGAGAAGGGACCACTGTGACAGCAATAGTTAGAAATGATCCGTCTTGGGGGCTGGAGCAATAGCACAGCGGGGAGGGCGTTTGCCTTGCACGCAGCCGACCCGGGTTCAATTCCCAGCATCCCATATGGTCCTCTGAGCACCGCCAGGGGTAATTCCTGAGTGCAGAGCCAGGAGCGACCCCAGTGCATTGCTGGGTGTGTCCCAAAAAGCAAAAAAAAAAAAGAAATGATCCGTCTGGGCAAGACTGAGTGCTGAAGGGAGGTGAAGGGATAGACGTGATGCCCTTCCAGTGCTGAATTGCAAACCACAATGCCTAAAAGGAAAGAGGAAAAAGAGAAAGAGAGGGAGAGGAGAGAGAGACAGAGAGAGAGAGAGAGAGGTGTCTGCCATAGGGGCAGGCTTGGGGAGCTGCGGGGGGCAGGAGGGAAACTGGGTTCACTGGTGGTGGGAAATGCACACTGGTGAAGGGTCGGGTGTAGGAACACCGTATGACTGAAACCCCATCATGAACAACTTTACAACTGTGTGTCTCAAGATAATTCAATTAAAACAGTAGGGGTGGAGGAGCAAGAAAACAGAAGACCTGGTGGAGGGACACGCGCTCTCCATGCCTAAAATCACACAGCTGGCCACCGTGCCCTCATTCAAGTCATCAAACCAAAGCTAGGGCCGCAGTGCAACGAGTGAGGCAGTTCCTTGCACGAGGCCAAGACAGGTTTGATCTCTGGTACCGAATATGGTTCCCAGAGCACTGCCAGGAGTGATCCCCGAGCACAGAGCCAGGAGTGAGCCCCGAGCACCGCGGGGTGTAGCCTCTGCCCACCCCAAGAAAAACAGAAGAAAGAGAAGAAATAACAGAGCTTGTGTTTGGTCAATGTTGGGGCGGGCGTCACTCCGGAGAGAAGCTGGGAAGGTAACAACCAGATGCCAAGGAGCGGAAGGGCGGGGCCCCTGTGGACTCAGGGAACCGGCCTCGGTGCGGGATGCAGTGGGAGGTGAGCAGAGCGTCTGCAGCCGTGGGACACTGCTCTCTGCGCCCCGCGGCTCAACGACCCAGACCCACCCAGGACATGGGTGGCTGAAGGCACTTGCGGTCAGCCTGGGTCCACCCCGGCTCCCCATACGGTCCCCCGAGCACCACAGGAGTGAGCCCTGAGTACTGCTGGGTGTGGCCCAAAGCCCAAAGAAGGAATGAAAAGGGTCAGTGTCTAGTCTCTGCTCCCGGATTCCCAGGGAACCCCCTTCGCAGGCACCGCGTCCCTCTCTTGCCTTCCGTGCGTCTAAGGACAGAGGGACCTGCATCTGGTGCGAGCCTGTAGGCAGGGGTGGGGAGGAGGGTTGGGGGAAAAGGGCTGGGGGAGGAGGGCTGAGGGAGGAGGGCTGGGGAGGAGGGCTGAGGGAGGAGGGCTGGGGAGGAGGGCTGAGGGAGGAGGGCTGGGGGAGGAGAGTTGGGGGAGGAGGGCTGGGGAGGAGGGCTGGGGGAGGAGGGCTGCAGGCCGCAGGCACCCGGGAACAGCTGAGTGGCTCCGTCCCATGAGGGCACCCTCCCTGCCTGCCCCTGCTGGTTTGTTCCCACCACTCAACACTCTCTGAAACGACTCCCTTAGTGCTCACTTTCCTTGTGGGGGAGGGGCTGGGAGTTGGGGGCCACACCCAGTGGGGCGCTGGGCTTACACCTGGCTCTGGGGGCCCCACAGGGTGCTGGGGTTGAACTGGGTTGGCCACAGTCAAGGCAGGTGCCTTATCTCTCTGGCTCTGGCTTTTTTGTGTGTGTGTGGGGGGGGGGGGTCGCTCAGGGGTTACTCCTGGCTCTGCACTCAGGAATTACCCCTGGTGGTGCTCAGGGGACCATATGGGATGCTGGGAATCGAACCCGGGTTGGCTGTGTGCAAGGCAAACGCCCTCCCCGCTGTGCTATCGCTCCGGCCCCTGGTTCTGGCTTCTTGGTTCGGACTCAGTGAAAGCCGAAAGGCAGGTCTGTCTAATCAGACTACCTCCTAGACAGATAAGCACCTAGATAAATACCTGCCTCGCTGTTGGTGCTTAATAAATATTTGCTAAGTCTATTTGAACAACAGAGCCCAGCGGCTGCAAGGGCAAGGGAGGGCAAAGACTGTTTTCTGGCAGAATGAAAAGGCAGCGCGGTTGCGAGGACAATCCCATGTTTGTTTCAAAGCGCTGGGATTAAGGACGCGGCTTTGTCGTCTTCTGCGCAATGGAACGTTTGCGTGTTGTAAAAACACAACGCTGTTGCCCTCCCAGGACAAAACCAGCTTAAAACAGCTGTAAAACATGTCAAACCCCACAGGTGACCAAAGGCACAGAATTCAATAATCATATACGGGAACAGGAAAGGAAAAATAAAATCCATCAGCCAAGGACATGAACACGACAAACTTAAAGGCAGCTGTGACAGTCTGTTTCCATAACAGTCCTGGGGGAATGATGCTGTCACTGTCACTGTCATCCCACCCGCTGCTCATTGATTCGCTCGAGTGGGTACCAGTAACGTTTCCATTGTGAGACTTGTTACTGGTTTTTTTTTTTTGCATATTGAATACGCCTGCAGATATTTTTGTTTTACATTTGACATAAAAATGAGCTGAGCTCAGGTCCGACCCCAGGGCAGAATGTGCCGGCCGGCGTGTCTGGGCCGGTGCTGGCTGACAGAGCCGATTGTTGAGATACGAGGAATTCTGCGGACTGGCCATAACTCTGAGAATGCATCCCACAGAGGGTCGGGAAAGGGCACAGCCTCACTCCCCTCCCCCAGAGGGCCATCTGTCTAGGTCAGAAGTTGCCGTGACGGGGAGCCAGTCAAGCTAGGCAAGGGACAAGAGCACGCAGGAGACGGGACAAAGCGAATGGGGGGGATGGGCCTGGCTCAGATATTGTGAAGAATAAAAATATTTAATAATCACTGTAGTCACTGTCATTCTGTTGCTCACCGATTTGCTCGAGTGGGCACGAGTGACGTCTCCATTGTGTGTGAGACTTGCTGTTACTGGTTTTGGCATATCGAATACGCCACGGGGAGCTTGCCAGGCTCTACCATGCGGACGAGATACTCTCAATAGCTTGCCGGGCTCTCCGAGAGAGGCGGAGGAATCGAACGCGGGTCGGCCAGCATGCAAGGCAAATGCCCTACCCGCTGTACTAAATTAAATTAAAACTAAACTAAATCAAATTAAACTAAAACTAAATTAAAAAAAAAACTCAGGCCGGAGCGATAGTACAGTGGGGAGGGTTGTTGCCTTCTCACACGGCCAACCCGGGTTCAATCCCTGGCGTCCCTTCTGGCCCACTGAGCACATCCGCAGTGATCCTGAGTGCAGAGCCAGAAGTAAATTGCCCAAATACCAATCAATCAGTCAATCAATCAATCAATCAATCAATAAATAAATACGTTTAGGGCCGGAGAGATGGTACAGCAGGCAGGGCACTTGCCTTGCACACGGCTGACCCGGGTTCGATTCTCAGCACGCCACCGGAGCCCCAGAGTCCCGCTGGAGTGATTCCTGGGAGGCGAGCGAGGAGTGAATTCTGAGCCCTGGCGGGTGTGGCCCCAAACAGACCAAAGCAAACTGAACAATGACCTGACTTGGGCAGGGCAGGAGGCGGCTGTACCAGTTCCTTTCATTTTCCCTTCTTGCTTTCCTTCTCCTCTCTCAGCTCAAGCCGCCTTTGCCCACCTGGACCTCGGCGGAGCTAGGATGCAGTAAGGCCCGTCTCACCCTCACCCGGGAGCCGCCAGCACAGGGGGACCGAGACCCTGGAGCTAAGGCTCATGAGTCAGCGTCAAGGGCTTCTAGAAAGTGCCTGGAGATGCCTGGGGGACAGAGTGATGTTCTGTGAGCAAACACGCAAACACGCGAACACTGTCTCTGAGCAGGTGTGGCTTCAGAGGAGGTGGAGGGGCTGGGGAGAAGGACAGCAGGCAGGGCCTCCGCCTCGCACCCGGCCAGCCCAGGTTCGACCCCTGCCATCCCACATGGCCGGGGGTAATTCCCGGGGGCAGAGCCAAGAGTCACCCCTGAAAAGGAAACCTGGTGGCCAGAGCTGGGCCTGCAGAGTTCCAGATGCGTGGATTAAAGGACTCGTTTCAAGGCACACGGCCAGCTGGGCCAGGGCCAATGCGCTTGCCCTGAACATGGCTGACAGTTCCCCGGGTGCTGCTGGGAGGGATTCCTGAGCACAGTTCCAAGGAGCTTCCAAGCACTGCCCGGATGTTCCAAATCCCAAAATGGGAGTCACTTAATCGTCTGTTCTCAGCAAGGCATCGCCCAAGGCAGGGAGGCTCAGGCGCTAGCCGGTCCCTTTCACTCGGCTTCCTAACCGGGAATTCTCTCTTTCCTGCCATGAGGAGTTACACACACACACACACCCCGGTGCGCAGGTGGGGCGGAGGCAAGAGGGAAACTGGGAACATTTGTGGTAGGAAATGCACACTGGTGTAGGGATGGGTGCTGGAACATTATGTGCCTGAAACCCAATCATGAACAAACTTTGTAACTGTGATTCTCACTACAATTCAATTAAAAGAATAATTTTAAAAAATAAGTACATTATTGGGCTGGAGCAATAGCACAGCGGTTGGAAGTCGTTAGCCTTTCACGCGGCCAACCCGAGTTCGATTCGTCTGCCCCTCTCGGAGAGCCCGGCAAGCTACCAAGAGTATGGAGCCCGCAAGGCAGAGCCTGGCAAACTACCCGTGCGTATTGGATATGCCAAAAACAGTAACAATAAGTCTCTCAATGAGAGACGTTACTGGTGCCCGCTGGAACAAATCGATGAGCAACGGGATGACAGTGACAGTGAAGTGCATTATTACTAAAAAATTAAATAAAATAAAACGCACACACATACAGAAACTGATAGTTGATGCCATTTCCCAGGATGCAACAATTTATTTAAACATTTTTCTGTGTCAAAACCGGAGCGCTAAACAGTGTCTATTTTTCTTTTTCTTTTTTTGGCTTTTGGGGTCACACCTGGTGATGCTCGGGGGTTATTCCTGGCTCTGCACGCAGGAATTATTCCTGACAGTGCCTGGGGGGCTATATGGGATGTTGGGAATCGAACCTGGGTCAGCCGCGTGTATTTCTTCTCTCGTCAGACCTACGTAACCATCCTATATAAGGGTTTTTCAGGCTTCATTCCCTAGAAGAGGACACCGAGGCGCAGGACTGCCACAAGCCTGTCAAAGCCAAGCGGCTCAGCTTGGGCCGAGCTGGGACTCCGGACAGGGCGGCCCGGTACCCACATCTCTTCCGCCTCCAGCCCCCTGCTCGGACCCGCAGACTCGGGCTGGGAAATGAGCCGTGGCGTTAGCGTTTGGCCTCTACAAAGACGTCCTGGAGGTGTCTGGCAAGCCCCAGCTGTGCAGGTCACTGGGGTGTGGCGTCTCCGATCAGAAGCACCTGGGGCCCTGCACCTCCCCTGCTCCCCAGGTTGGGGTCAGCCCGCAGGGACCCGGGGACCCCGTGACCCTGCACCAGATTCCAGCATCCTGACGTGCAGCTTCTTGTTTTCTTAACGTTCTGGGAGTCACTGCAAGTTTGAAATTCCTATCAGGGTCTCTCCTCTCCTCTCTGCCACAGTGCTCAGGGCTCACTCCCGGGGTGCGGGAGGGTGGGGGATACGTGGGGTGGGATGTCTCAGCAGGCGAGGCAAGCACCTCAACCTCTGAGCTGTCCAACTCTAACGGTTAGCTTTTTTTTTTTTCTTTTTGAGGAGTTTTGTTTGGCTTTTGGATCACACCCAGCCATCTCAGGGGTTCCTCGTGGCTCGACACCCAGTAATTACCCCTGGCGGTGCTCACGGGACCAGATGGGACGCGCTCCGGTGGAACGCGGGTTGGCCGTGTGCAAGACCAGCTCTACCTGCTGTACTACCACTCCTTGCTTTTAGTTTTAATTGGGTAATATAAGAGCAGTCAATTTTACTATGAGCCTAAACCAGCTCTTAAGCTATACTGAGCTAAAAAGTAATCCTAAGTCATAGAACTGACACTATTCTACAGCCACGCGCCAATGCTCACTCTCCTGAGGTCTTTCCCAGGGAACTTGAGAAAATCACCATGATCTTGGGCCTGGAGAGACAGTACAGCGGGCAGGCTGTCAGGGTTCCAGGCACGCTGTGTCCTCACGGTCCCTTCATCCACCAGGGAGCACAAAGCCAGGAATAAGTCCTGAGCACCCCAGGTGTGCCTCAAAATCAAATCACACACACACACACACACACACACACACACACACACACACACACACGAAGAAAGAAAGAAAAATCTTCCCAATAGAATCGAAGTGGGAAGACTGGTTCAAATCTTCCGGTGCCACAAATCCCAGCGCTCGGGGACCTTGCTCCCGCCAGCGGCTCGGGAAGTCCCGGGAAACTCTCAAGGAAATGTCCCGGAGACGCCTGATCTCATAACACTCAGACACAGTGCTGAATGGAGAGGGAGCCAGGGGACGAGGGAGCAAGAAGGAGAGAGAGAGTCAGAGAGAGGCAGACAGAGACAGAGAGAGACAGAGAGAGAGAGGAGAGAGGCAGAGAAAGACAGAGAGTGAGAGACACAGACAGAGACAGAGAGTGAGAGACAGAGAGGAGAGAGGCAGAGAAAGACAGACAGAGACACAGAGAGAGACAGACAGAGATGAGAGTGAGAGGCAGAGAGACAGAGGCAGAGAGACACAGAAAGAGAGAGGCAGAGCCAGAGAGGCAGAGGCTGAGAGAGGCAGTGACAGAGACAGAGAGAGGCAGAGACAGAGAGAGGCAGAGACAGAGACAGAGAGAGGCAGAGACAGAGACAGAGAGAGGCAGAGGCAGAGGCAGAGACCGAGAGAGGCAGAGGGCGCCGGTGCCCGGCCTCGCTTACCCCAGGAAGGTGAGGAACTTGGGGTGCGTGGCCAGGTTGGCGTCCAGGGTGACGGACAGGAGGGCGGGGCTGGCCCGGCGCAGCGGCCGCGCGGTGTCCAGGTGCAGGCGCACCGCGTCCCGGGCCCGGGCGCCCAGCAGCGCGGGCAGCAGCAGCGGCAGCAGCAGGAGCGGCGGCGGCGGCATCGCGGCCCCACCTGGCGGCCCGGACCCGGCCCGGCCCCGGCCAGGCCCGGCAGGGTCCGCCCCGGCCCGCCCCCGCGCGCCCCGCCCCGCACACCCACTTCCCCGCCCGCGCCCCCACCCCGCGCCCGGCACGGCGGCGGCCCCAGCACCGGGCCCCCTCCCGCGGGTCCAGCCGGGCGAGCATCGCCACCCGCCCCGCCGGGCACCCACGTCGGCCTCGGGACTCGGACCCGCGCCAGAGCGGCGTCTCCCTGCTGCCGGGTCCACTCAGCGGGCCAGGGGCCACCCTGGCACGCGGGGCGCGGAGCCCTCTGCAGGCTCGGGGTAGAATCGTCCCTCGCGTCGGGGACTTGGCCCAACTTTCCTGCCCACCGAGGCAGAACAGGCGACGGGATGGGGCCGGGCACGGGACCGCGCGGAGGGCGCTGGGGGTGATTCGCGCGTGCAGAGCCAGGAGGCACCCCTGCGCGTCGCCGGGCGCGCCTCCTCCTCTCCCCCCCACCCCCAAAGAAGGCGCACTTAGGTGCACTTTACTCAAGAGTGTAAGAGTATCTTCCCTGTATTCTCTCCTAGGCCAGCAACCCCTCTGTGAAGTGCCCGCTACCCTTGTTTTACAACCCAATTCTGCAACAGAAACGCACCCCAGGGTGGTTAATTGGCGGATAAAGGTAGCGACACCAGGCCAGGCCGGTGGCAGTGTCAGTCAGCTAAGGCAGAACAAATCTTCTCCCAAGAAGCCTTCCGTGAACCTTCTCCGGGCGCGGGGGTTCCTGCTGGTGCATTCTCATCGCAGGGAACTTGCTAGAACTCAGCGTGGTCGGCCCTGTGACCGGGGCTCCGCATCGCCCTCACATGCTCCACCGTGGATTCCGTGGCAGCAAAGTGGTGGTGGTTCTTGCCTACGGTGTCGGTGGAGCCAACTCAGAAGTCACCTAGTGGACATTTGCTCAGTAACCAGGGGACACTAATAACAGTTGCAGAGAGCTAGTGCAGGGGCAAGGCGCTTGCCTTGCACATGCCAACTCTGCTTCCGTCCCTGGCACCCCACAGGGTCCCCTGAGCGTGCTACGAGTGACCCCTGACCCGCTCTGCATTTTGGGGCTATATTCGGTGCTGGGGATGGGACGGAGGCATCCTGGCCACTATCCCATCTCTCCCGGCCGCACAGCCCTCCCTGCATCCACCGCTCACACAGGCCTCAGGTCTTTGCTGTTGTTGGGTGAAGTCCATACTGATTTACTGGGAGCATTCGTGTCATTTGAAAAGTGCATCGGTGCAAGTTTCCTGTTCGTGGGTTCCTGTGACCTCCGGAGCAGTGGACAGCCAGCGTGGGCAGTCCTCACGTGAGTTCCTAATTCGGAAACTGGGAGAACATCAGGGAGGAAGTGAGAAAACAAAGCTTGCAGGAGGGACAATTTGTGGGCTGAGATGAAACAATTTTCTAGCTCCTGGGTCTAAGTTGCTTTGGTTGACAATGTCCAGGTGACACAGGAGGGAGGAATAGGGGAGACGGCAATAGGGAGTGTCGTAGCTGAGACACGTTGCAATTAGACACCTTGTTTTAATCATATTTGCCAAGTATGAAGACAGTATTCTTTTTTTTCTTTATGAGCCACACCCAGCAGTGCTCAGGGCTTATTCCTGACTCTATGCTCAGGGATCACTCTTGGCTGGCTCTGGAGACCATATGGGGTACTGGGAATTGAACCTGGGTCAGCCGTGTGCAAGTCAAACGCCTTACCTGCTGTCCTAGCGCTCAGGCCTCGGAATAGAATAACTACAAACTAGCAGTGGTCCTCCAAACCATTCCTGTTCCAAAGTAAGAAGGGACAGGTCTTGACTCATACTGCAAAACGATACCTGAACGATGGCGCCTCAATACTGCCCATTTCTTACAACCTAAAGAAAAATATACATAAGAAAATGAACTGTTTGCAACTTAAAAAAGTCATCTAGGGGGCTGGAGCAATAGTATAGCGGGGAGGGTGTTTGCCTTGCACGCGGCCGACCGGGGTCTGATTCCCAGCATCCCATATGGTCCCCTGAGCACTGCCAGGAGTAATTCCTGAGTGCAGAGCCAGGAGTAACCCCCGTGCATCGCCGGGTGTGACCCAAAAAGCAAAGCAAAAAAAAAGGTCATCTAGGATTTTGGGAGCTCCCACAATGGAATGCTGATTCCAGACATTTATAGAGCCTCAGGGAGTCCTCAAAAGCAGTTCTCAGGAGGCCCAGTGCTCACTGCCAGTGATAGTTCAGTTGTGTGGACTGGTCAGTTTGGTACTTGGGCCCTGGGATGCTGGAGGCTCTCAGGCTTACCAGGACCATACCTGTGGCTGCAGTGGGCACGCGCCTGGCATACCCAGGGCATGCACTCCCGCCTTTGAGATGTCTCCTCAGCCCACACCTATTTTGGTAACAAGCTCTGGCCTACATGCATCTTAGAACCCTTTGGCGGTGTACTGGTTTTATAGCTGGGAAAGGGTGTGGGATCTGGTGTGGAATCATTTCCAGCCTCCCTCAGCTCTACAGGTAAGTGATCCTCAACTTCCTCATCTGTAAAGTGTGTGTGTGTGTGTGGGAAATCCATATATCCTATTGCTAACCTTAAGCCTAAGCCTAAGCCTAGCCCTAACCCTAACCCTAACCCTAGCGCTAACCCTAAACCTAACCCTAGCAATAACCCTAACCCTAACCCTAACCCTAGCCCTAACCCTAACCCTAGCCCTAGCCCTAGCCCTAACCCTAACCCTAACCCTAACCCTAACCCTAGCCCTAACCCTGCCTGTGCCCAGCTGAGTCTCCATTTACATCTCTGATGCTCAGTCCCAGAGGGAATCTGTGTTTTCTTCTGTGTATTTTATTATTTGGGATCTGATGCCCATGTCTTTTTTTTTCCTTTCAAAACAGAAAATACTTTGCTTTATTTTAACACTATATTTTAATATCCTTATTTTTGATGTATCTTGAGTTCATTTTGTGTGGTGTTAAACAGTGATCTTTCCCCCAGACTGTTTGTTGGAGAGTTTCCTGCCCATGGGGAACGGTCTCTGAGCATCACTCAGCCTCATCCCCCCCAAATGCATGCGGGTGCTGGGGGTGCCCAGAAGTACTCTGAGATATTTGCTTGGTTTCTGTTTTTTCACTTTTTCTCCCCTCTGTTTTGGGGGCCCCACCTGGCACTGCTCAGGGCTTACTCCTGACTGTGCTCATTAAAGGTCCCTGCTGACAGTGCTCGACGGACCTAGATGCATGCAAGGCCTTAATCTTTTTTTTTTTTTTTCTTTTTAGGTCACACCTGACAATGAACAGGGGCTACTCCTGGCTCATGCACTCAGGAATTACCCCTGGCTCTGCTCAGGGGACCATATGGGATGCTGGGAATCGAACCCGGGTCAGTCGCGTGCAAGGCATATGCCCTGCAAGCTGTGCTATCGCTCCAGCCCCAAGGCCTTAATCTCTGTCTCTCTCCGCAGCTCGCTTCCTTGCGACTTTACGTGGAGGTGCTGTCCTTCTGGCTTGCTAGACTTCAGCTTCTCTGAGAACGTGGGAAGGTTCTGAGTGTTCAAGCAGCACTCAGGAGGAAGGCACAGATGTTGAAAGTGTCGAGTGGAGTGTTGAAAGGCATCGGCTCCACCCAGATCCTTCTGGAGGTGAGTGTTGACCCTGGAGCACTTGTAAAGAGTCATGCTCTCAAAGCTGTCATTAACTACTTAAAAGTTTAGCAAATACTTTACTTTTGAATAACTTGAACACTTTTTAAATGAACTTTATCCATGATCTATAGCAATCCCCACATTTTATTGTCTTTTTCTTTCTTTCTTCTTTCTTATTTTTTTTTCTTTTTGGGTCACATCCAGCAATGCTCAGGGGTTATGCCTGGCAGTGCTTGGGGGACCACATGGGACGCCAGGGATCGAACCTAGGTTGGCCGAATACTAGGCAAACGCCCTCCCCACTGTACTATCACTCTGGCCTTCTTTCCCTTCCTTCCTTCCTTCCTACCTTCCTTCCTTCCTTCCTTCCTTCCTTCCTTCCTTCCTTCCTTCCTTCCTTCCTTCCTTCCTTCCTTCTTCTTTCCTTTTTCCTTCCTCCTTCCTTTCTTCCTCCTTCCTTCCTTCCTTTCTTTCCTTCCTCCTTTTCTTCCTTCCTCCCTTCTTTCTTTCTCTCTCTCTCTTTCTTTCTCTCTCTCTCTTTCTTTTCTTTCTTTCTTTCTTTCTTTCTTTCTTTCTTTCTTTCTTTCTTTCTTTCTTTCTTTCTTTCTTTCTTTCTTTCTTTCTTTCTTTCTCTTTCTTCTTTCTTTCTTTCTTTCTTTCTTTCTTTCTTTCTTTCTTTCTTTCTTTCTTTCTTTCTTTCTTTCTTTCTTTCTTTCTTTCTTTCTTTCTTTCTTTCTTTCTTTCTTTCTTTCTTTCTCATTTTGGGGTCATACCCAGTGATGCTCAGGACTTCTGGTTCTACACTCAGGAATCACTACTGGTGGTGCTCAGGGGGCCATATGGGATTCTAGGGATTGAACCCCCATCAACTGCGTTTAAGCCAAGTGTCCTATACACTGTACTATCCCTTTGCCCCCTGCCTTTTCTGAGAGCTAATACAGAATCATTTTATTTACTATGTGAGACACACCCCTACCCTCACTCCCCACCTCCCATCTCCTTGGCCCCTTCGTTCTAGCCCTTAGTGCAGGATAGAAACCTACATACAATCTGTCCCATTTAGTTGGGATTCACCGCCGTGTAAGTTCCCCATACAGCTGTAAGTAAAAGTGCACTACCCTCAAGAAGCAGAACTTTCTACACAAATGGGACCTTCTCTATCACAAGGACAATGTTGATCCAATTGTCGCAAGGAGCAAAGGTGCTTTGAGCCCACCAGGAGGACAGGCGGGGAGGGAGGACTCCAGGGATGGCTGGAGTGTGCGCCTCTGGCCCCAACCCCAGATGTGCGCCTTTGAACCTCAGTCCCCAGCTGAGGAAAGTATCCCGGAAACAGGCCCAGGACTGAGTGCCCAGGCCCAGAGCCTGCCTCACCAGCCCCCTTTCAGATCCACACCAGAACCTGGGCCCCACGGCCACCTCGCGGCTGTTTCTGCTTTATCCCGCCTATTTCTTCTACAGAGAAGACTCTCTGTACTCCCTGGGTTCAGAGCAGAGCTCTGGAAACAGCACATTCCCGGCCACCAAGATCTTATTTGCCTGCATCTACTAAAATTCTTGAAGGGTGTCATTCTTATTTTTTTTTGGGGGGGTCACACCCGGCGATACACAGGGGTTACTCCTGACTCTGCACTCAGGAATTACTCCTGGCAGTGCTCAGGGGACCATATGGGATGCTGGGAATCAACCTCAGGTCGACTGAGTGCAAGGCAAACGCCCTACCCGCTGAGCTATCACTCCAGCCCCGGGCGTCATTCTTGAAGGGTGCCCTAGAGGCTTGATATGTTGATGTTTCTTTCAAGTTGCCTCATCCTCACTGTGAGCAGGACTTTAGCCACCCAGAGGCACCCATAATTCTATTTTTTATTTATCTCATTGGACTGGAGCGATAGCACAGTGGGTAGGGCGTTTGCCTTGGACACGGCTGACCCAGGTTCGATTCCTCGGTCCCTCCCGAAGAGCTCGGCAAGCTACCGAGAGTATCCCACCCACACGGCAGAGCCTGGCAAGCTCCCCGGGGCATATTCGATATGCCAAAAACAGTAACATCTCATAATGGAGACGTTACTAGCGCCCACTCGAGCAAAACGACGAACAACGGGACGACAGTGCTACAGTGCCATTTATCTCATTAGTGGACTTTGTAGTTATTTTTGTCACTATTCTCAGAGTAGCCATATCCTACTGCTAAGGGAAATGTCAAACGTATGTACCTAATGTAGGTTATTTTAAGTCGCTAGATGAGGACATATTTTCATGCAAATAGCATCATTTTCATATTTTCTTTGTTTTGTTTTTAGGGCCACACCTGCCAGTCCTCAGAGCTTACCCCCCAAGGGATCACTCTTAGGGCCCTGAGTTTGGGGGACGTTATGGGATACTAGGGATCAAATCGCGGTTGGCTGTATGCAAGGCAAGTGCTCTAACCACTGTACTATTGTTCTGGCCCCATTTTCATATTTTCTTAGTTTTTATCCCCACTCTCTGCACCCCTCCCTTCATTGCTGTTGTGATACTAGGGGCTTGCACACACTCCTAGCTTTGAGGTTCACACACACATTTTTTTGGTGGGTTCACACCTGTCCCTCTTTTTTTTTTTTTAAATTAGTTAATTGAATCACTGTGAGCTAGTTACAAAGCTTTCATGTTTGAGTTTCAGTCATACAATGGTCACACACCCATCCCTCCACCAGCCTCCCTGCTCTTCATGACCATGATAAAAAAAAAAAAATCACCCACAGGGCCTAAGTGATAGTACAGTGGTTAGGTATGGTTCCCTGAAAGGGGTTTGTGTGTATGTGGGATTAATTTGCCTATGCATCAGATACTGTATAGATTTGGTTTAAAATTTATGCCCCATTTTATAGAAATATTATTAACATTCTAAGGCATATAATGTGATAATTTGCAATGAGAAGCTACTTGACTATCATGGTCTTGATGAAGAAACTGACAGCACCATACCCTCATATAATCAGTGTGTGTGCTGGGGTCTGGCTAGGACTCCCAGGAAGAATGTGATGGGGCACATTTCCTAGCACTGACCCCAGCCCTCCTCCCCAGCAGCCTGCACGCTGGACGGGGTGCCGCTGGGAGTGTGTACCCCAGCACTGCCGGCTGAGGCCCCTAGGAAACTGCTTCCTCGCCAGCTGCCAAGTACACAACTGCGTTGGTGATCACAGTGCCCGTGCTCGCCACGAGAACCCCAGTTATTATTTCTAGCTGGAAGTTTGCTTCCTTTGACCATGGTTCCCCGTTTCCCCGCCTTCCCACCCAGCCCCTGCAAACACCCTCTCACCTTTGTCTTACTTAGAGCCCAGGTATAAATGCGAGCATACAGGTTTGACTGGGAGAAGAACCAAATAGAAGAAACTGAATGTACACTCCTGTGTATCATCTTCTAGATTGCACACGCTGGACACTGCTGGTACATTAGTTTGAGCTGCACATTTACTTGCTTTACTCCCTCAGACTAAAGATTGTATTCACTGTATCACTGTCATCCCATTGTTGATCGATTTGCTTGAGCGGGTGCCAGTAACGTCTTCATTTGTCCCAGCCATGAGATTTTAGCAGCCTCTCCTTACTTGTCCTTCCCAACGGGGCCATATTGGAGGATCTTTCAGGGTCAGGGGAATGAGACTCGTTATTATAATACGATTACTCGAGATTGTGTTACCAGAACAAATGAGAGAGAATGCATGAAAGAATACACAGGGGCTGGAGTGATAGTACAGCGGGGTGGGCACCTGCCTTGCACACAGCCAACCGGGTTTGATCCCCAGCATTTCATAAAGTCCTCTGAGCCAACCAGGAGTGATTCCTGAGCACAGAGCTAGGAGTAACCCCTGAGCACAGAACCACAGGTAAGCCCTGAGCACTGCTGGATGTGGCTCCCAAACACCCAGAGAATTCATGGCCAGCAGTGTGGTCCGGCCACCCTGAGCAGGGTCTGTCCAGCACAGCCTGTGGTCTTTCACTGTCTCCTCTCAGTACCCCTTCCCCCACGGGGCCGCTGGGGCGAGAAGTCCTGCTTCACAGATTGGCTTTCTGGGCAGTGAAAGGCAGAGGTGAGCTAGGCTTCACCATCTGCTCCGCCTGGGCCTTCCAACACGGCAGGCAGCTCTGACACCTGCATTCCTCACGGGAGTCCCCCGAGCTCAGCGTCCTCACATGGGATCTGTGTTAAATCACACCAGTAGCTGGCTCCTGTGTTATCCTGGTCTAATGATATGACTCAGACTGGGGCTGGAGAGGTAGTACCTGGGTAAGGCACTTGCCTGGTGTAGAGCTGACTCTGAGACTGTATTTGGTCCCAGGGGCACTGCTAGGAGTGATCCCTTAGCCCAGCCAGGAGTGAGCCCTGAGCATCACTGGGTGTGGTCCCAAACCAAAAACCAAAAACCAACAAAAAACCAACACTGCTTGTTAGCATTTGGGATGTTTCTTAGACTGGAGAGAACCATTCAGCATTCACAAATAACTGTCAAGTCATCTCTTTTTTCTATTCTATGTAACTATGTAACTATCCTATGTAACTATGTTAACTATGTAACTAGTTATCTATACTTGAGCTATAAATCTTTAGGTTATATTTATTATTGTTCTCAATTTTGGGCCACACCCAGTGGTGCTCAGAGATCACTCCTGGTAAGGCTTGGTAGACCATATGGAATGCTGGGGATTGAAGCTAGATGGCTACATGCAAGACAAGCGCCCTCCGCACTGTACTATTGCTCCAGACCAAATAATCCAATTTATGGGAAGATAGAGGTGAGAAAATAATTAAAGATATGGCTAGAAAAATAAAGAAATATATTGAGGAGGCTGAGTTTCATTTTGTGGTGGACTTTTTTTCCCTTTTTGCTTTTTCAGCCACACCCAGTGATGCTCAGGGCTTACTCCTGGCTTGGCATTCAGGGGTCGCTCCTGGAGGGCTTGGGGCACCATATGGGGTGCCGGGGATCAAACCGGGGCTCACTGCATGCAAGGCAGGCATCCTACCTGCTGTACTACTGCTCAGGCCTTTGTGGTGGGCATAACAGAATCTTTGAGCAGAGAAATAATGTGTATGTATTGAAGATGGATTCTTAGTGGGAAGGTTATCGCAATTATGAGTGAGAGGCATATTCAAGCACATATACAGTTCTTAGAACATAATTTAAAATGTATTTTTGCATTTTAAAATAATAGGGGATATTTAATAAAACATGCAATAAACTCATATTTGAAAATGCTCAGGTAGTTTTAAGCCTTCTCAGTGGGAGACGCCTGCACGCCAGGGAAATCAGAAGGAAATCTCAGTAATTCTTCTACCTCTTCTTGCAAAGCCTCTGCTTTCTCATGTAACAGCATCTAGAATGAGAAAGAACCAAGAGACGAGGATAAAATATACAATGCCAGAGATTAGCTAACATTTTTATTACTGTCCATTAGATACCTGAGTCATCAGCATTCTAGGCTTAAAAGCTAATAAGTGGATCGAAAAATGGCCACTTGAGAACAAGATGTTATAGCAAATGAAGCGGAGGTGTCCGTTAGAGCCATTTCAACTGCTTGAGACCTCTGGCAAGCCAAAAATAAAGGAGCTTTAATACTCTCGAAGATTAGCTTTACTGATGACTCAGCCACTTAAAAATTAACTTCTGACCTATAAAATCAAAGACAATTCTACAAAAATTTAGCTTTTGAAAATGTATTACTTTATATACGCATTTTTATTATTCCTCAAATGTTAGTGTGCTTTTAAAGACCTATCAGTGTGTCAAAGAAAAATTTCATTTACTCACCTAAAATTAACATGGCAAATTTCAAGAGAAATAACGGGCAAAGAAACGATTTATAAACATGACACATAGTAGATATCAGTGATTATTTGCTGGGTAAGGATTTCCCTCCTTTCTTCTAATATAAGAAAAATAATTGGTTTTAGCTGCAGCTAGTTTTTTGCCTATATTGAATCATTTATACTTGTTCTGTTACAAAATCTCTGTAATAAAAAGTTAGGAAAAGCACATAGAGGAAAACTTAAATGTAACAAAGTGAAAAAGTTACATATTGCCAATTTGCATAGCAGTATATGTGAAAAAGGCTCAGGGGTAATCAGGGAATCTTTGCTGTGGGTGATCATGTAAAAATAATCTCCCAACACATTCTCTAAGTGCTACCACGGTGGGCTATAAAGTAGGGAACTGGAGAGACAGTACAGCAGGTAGGGCGCTTGCCTTCCACACGGCTGACCTGGGTTCAATCCCCTCTCCCCTTAGAGTCCCCAGAATCCTACCAGGAGTGATCCTGAGCACAGCAGGTGTGGCCTCCCCCAGAATAAAAGGAGAAGAGGAAGAGGAGGAAGGGGAGGTAGGGGAGGAGCCGGAAGAAACAGTCAGGGAATAACAAATTGCCAAAGGCAGCAGAACATGAGGACTGACTGGCTTACAGAGCTGAGCTTGCCAAAGGTGGGGGTGGGGGGTGCGCCGGGGGTGGAGGGAGCACCCTAAGACAGGGGTGGAGAAGTGGGCACTCTGGTGGGGGGTGTGGTGTTGGCATGTTGCACGCATGAAACTATCGTTTACAGTACCGCACAGCACAGGGCCGCAGTAAACATTTCCACATAGGTAACCCTTCAGAACCTGTATTGAACCCTTAGAAATTGTAGTTTAAAAAAAATCCACCCATTCACAGCAGAGCCATTTCTCAGGCTCCCGTTCCAAAGAAAAAGCGGGGAAAGACGGGAAAAAAGAGGGTCCAAGAGTGACCACAGTCTCCCTGGCTAAGAGCGGCTGCCCTGCTCCCAGAGCGCGAGCACGGAGCAAGCTTGGCAGCTGAGAGCAGTTTGCAGCAGGGAACAGGAGGGTGTGGAGCTCGAGCAGGAGGCTGGAGGAAACGGGGAAAAGGCAGAGGGGCCCTCTGAGAGTGGAGAAGTGAGGCAGCGAAATCCAAGGGGCAGAGGGGGAGGAATTACAGTACCGGAGACCAAGAGAAAATCGTAGAAATCAAGAAACTCCTCTTTGGAGGCGGCAGCGATAGTACAGCGGGTAGGGCATTTGCCTTGCCTGCGGCCGACCTGGGTTTGATCTCCAGCATTGCATGTAGTCCCCTGAGCACTGCAAGGATCAATTCCTGAGCACAGAGACAGGGGAACCCCTGAGCGCTACTGGGTAGCACTGCAGCACTGTCATCCCGTTGTTCGTTGATTTGCTCAAGCGGGCACCAGTAACATCTCCATTGTGAGACTTGTTACTGTTTTTGGCATATTGAATATGCCACAGGTAGCTTGCCAGGCTCTGCCGTGTGGGCAGGATACTCTTGGTAGCTTGCTGGGCTCTCCGAGAGGGCTGGAAGAATCGAACCCGGGTCGGCCACGTGCAAGGCAAACGCCCTACCCGCTGTGCTATTGCTCCAGCCCCAGGATTTTTTTTTTTTAGTGAATCACTGTGAGGTATAGTTACAAAGCTTTCATGTTTGAGTTTCAGTCATACAATGATCGAACATCCCTCCACCAGTGCACATTCCCCACCACCAGTGTCCCCAGTATCCCCCACCACCCCAGTTGCCCCTCCCCCTGCCCCTATGGCAGTTTCCTTTTCACTCTCTCTCTCTGCTTTTGGGCATTATGGTTTGCAATACAGACACTGAGGGGCCATCCTGTTTGGTCCTTTACCTACTTTCAGCACACATCTCCCATCCCGGAGATCCCTCCAGCCATCACTGACTTAGTGACCCCTTCTCTATCCCAGCTGCTTCTCCCCCAACCGTCGAGCAATACTCCTGGCCCTTGTCTCTACTGCCTTGGGTGTTAGTCTGATGTTATGTTATTTTATGCACTCATGATTTTTTAATCTCTGTTTCTATGTGGTGATTTTGCACGGTTGAGGATAGCTTATGCCTTTGCCATTCTTGCACAGTGATGACCTTCTGGAATGGTTTATGAGAATTCTGGCTCAGGGTCTCCTGGATTCATGGTCACGGTTTAATTCTATCAGGGATGACTTGGTGTGGGAGAGGAGTGTGAGAACAGAGAGTTTCTGTTTCTTTTTTGTTTTGTTGTTTTTTGGTAACACCCAGTAGTGCTTATTTTAGAAATAAGCTTTAGGCCTGTGGACAGAAATGAATTCATTGTTGCAATTTCTGGTTAAAGTCAGCTGAGTAGCAAGCGGCTTGCAGGGTTCCACCTGGCTCTGCTCTGGTCACTCACGGTCAGGGATCCCAGAGATTGTACTGGGTGGGGTCAAACAGGCAAGCACATGACTAGGCTGTGCTCTCCCCCCCAGCCGGTGTAGTCGACTTCTCGCTGGGCCTGTGCCCTTCCCAAGTCAGGACACCTCCGGGCGTGGGCGCCTCGTGGCCAGGTCCCCAGAAGAGGCACGCAGGCCTGCACCCCTTCCCGCCGGTGTCCGGAGAACGCCTGGTTCCCATCAGGTGCCTTCCACTGCCCTTCACATGGCCCCACTAGACCCGTTTTCCCTTTGCCCGTCTGTGGCGAGCGTTCTCCAAGTGTGCTTTTCTCCATGTAGCCCTGCCCGCCTCCTCTGGCTGCAGACCTTCGCCCACTGAAGGGGGAGCCCGTGTCTGGGGACCCCAAGGAGCACTGAGGGTCAGCGGCTGCGGCAGCACCACTCAATGCTGTATTGCTCATGGCCACCTGGGTTCGATTCCCAGTGCTTCAGGTCCCCTGAGCACTGCCAGGAGTGACTCCTGAGTGCAGAGCCAGGAACAACCCCTGTGCATTGCCAGGTGTGATCCAAAAAGAAAAAAAAATCCTGAGTACAAAAACTGTAGCACAATATTCTAAACTGCACCCGGGGACATGGGGGTTGGGGGAGACACATACCCTGTACTGGATGTCCCCAAACTAAGAGCAGAACTGAGGGAATGAAATGAAAATAGAGTAAACTCAGGAAAGAGTAGACAAATTCATATCAGAAATAAAAACTAAGTGGTGCTGAAGGAAGAACAAAATTGATTTTAAAAATTAGTATTATTGAAAGGAAAAGAAAATTAAAACGAAGCTGCGATAAAGAAATGTCCTCAAAAAACTGTTTTAAGCCCCGCATGTTGTCGACTTCAGTTCAACCTGGCCTGCCACCACGTTCCCCCAGCGTCACTGGGTGCAGCCCTGCACGCCTCAGGACCACCAGGTGTGGCTCTGGACCCCTCCAGAGCATCTAGCTGAAACCTTCCAGAATTCCTGTGCCACAAAAAGATATAAGCAAAATTACATCACTAAATTTAAAAGTAAAAAATCTTGTTAGGTCACAGTATGTACCTGGAAAAATTAGGACATGCTCAATATGAGTTCATGGCCTCGAACAGCTCACACCTGTGTCGAGAAGGAAACAAACAAGGTGCCGGCTGCCTGCTGAGAGGACTGTGACACAGGGACAATCATCACCGTCAGACCTGAAAGCCCAGGCCTCAAGCCTGGATACTGCCAAGTACCCTCTGCACGAAGAAGAACTAGGGCGCCCCGGCAGAAGGCCCCACTCCCTGTTCTTAACGTCACTGCTTCCCAGCACCCTTCGTTCCCGGGGGAAATACAGCTGAACCTGGAGACCATTCTCCTCTTGACACAGAGACAGCGTCAGGCGACAGCGCAGGCCCAAGGGACAGCAGGAGGAGAAGGCACTCTCCCAGGGTCCCCCCACCCCGCCCACTACATCACACAGCTGGTGGTCCTCACAGCACTGAGTTTCAAGGGCACCTCTGCATGGAGCTTTCTGGAAGTTCCATGGTGCCCAAGCTGGCTTCCAAGTTTCAGGGAACCTGCCAGGGCGCTTCCTGGCAGTCTTGTGGGCACCGTCAGGGGCAGCTTGCCAGCCTTGGCTATAATCCTGATGCCAACACACCTGCCATTACGGTCAGGAAGCCTGAATCCCACCTGTGGTGGGGGTGTGGGAGAGGCTGGATTCTCCCTCAGTTTGGGGTTTATTTGTAAAGCAATTCAAACTTTTTTAGAAAGATGTATGTGTGTGTGTGTGTGTGTGTGTGTGTGTGTGTGTGTGTGTGAGAGAGAGAGAGAGAGAGAGAGAGAGAGAGGAAAGAGAGATGGAGGAGATATGTGTGTAAGAGAGAAAGGGAGGGAGATATGTGTGTGTGTGTGTGTGTGTGTGTGTGTGTGTGTGTAAGAGGGGGGAGGTGTGTGTATGTGTATGAGAGAGAGACACAGAGACAGAGAGAGAGAGAAGAGAGAAGAGAGAGAGAGAGAGTTTGTGTTCGGGAGAGCGCGGGCTAGAGACCGAGCCTTCTCTCCTCGCACTCTTTAATGCTCTGCTTATCCCGTACAATTCAACTGGGACCCTCAGTTGGTTACAGCTGTTACAGGCATTATATCACTATTAAATTTTCTTATACAAATTACCAGGTGGTTTTGGATTCTGACATATAAGGTCAGAAAGCAAAAAAAATACCCCAATTATGATTAGAACTCTGTATCACTGTATCACAGTCATCCTGTTGCTCATGGATTTGCTTGAGCGGGCACCAGTAACGTCTCCATTGTGAGACTTGTTGTTACTGTTTTTGGCATATCAAATAGTGCGGGCTGGATACTCTTGGTAGCTTGCAGGGCTCTCTGAGGGATGGAGGAATCAAACCCAGGTCGGCCGTGTGCAAGGCAAATGCCCTACCCGCTGCGCTATCGCTCCAGTCCATGATTAGGATAGGTAAAGAAAATATAGGAACTGGCTTTCAGGGCCTTAGATGGGACAAATCTGATGCCAGATGAGCATTAAAAAAATAGTAGCAGTGGGAGCACACTGCTTTCAGTGATTGGGCAGAAGAATTTAAGAAACTCAACTGCCAAGTGATTGGTGCTTCTGTAGATTCTCACTTTTGTCACCTGGCATGGGTCAATATGCTCAGGAAACGAGGAATGGGGCCCAGGAACGTTCCCTTGGCGTCAGACCCTAAGTGAACCAGTGCTCAGGGTCATGGTGCCTTAAGGGCTGACGCAGGCATCCCTTCCAGGGGTCTTTGTCTACTGACGATAAGGGCATCCTTCGGCAGGTCCCTGTAAATGACCTCCCTGTTGGCCACTCTGTGGATCAGTTCAGGCCTTCCAGTTCACCGACAACACGGTGAAGCGCACCCAGCAGGCTGGAAGCCTGGGAGTGATCACATCAGGTCCGATGTCCGGAAGAGCAAAGAATACTTCTCTAAGCAGAAGCAGCCCTGGGCCACTGTTCGGGGGCTGCAATAAGCAGTCATAAGAACAAATCTCTTGCTGCTCTTGTCATACTTTAAACATGAGACCTTAGACTCGCCCAGATGCAGTTTGGGATTGGCACAGTCTTTCCCATGGGGGTTGGGGAGGGGTCAGCAGGCCAGCTAATGCGTATAGTAGAACCAACTTTGACCTTTTGTAGTTTCTATTAAACTTGAACTACTGTCACCTTGGGAAAAAGACCACACCTGGTTGAAACCTGGGCATTACATGGATCCTGAGCACTGTTGGGAGTGATTCCTGAGCACAGGGTCATGAATAGCCCCAACATATAAAAAAAAAAAAACCCAACAACAAAAAGAAATTTCTGTGAAAAGGGTAAGAGAGATAGAAGTCTATGGGCACCAAAGGGCTCTATAATTCAATGGCTCCTGAATTACCTACTTTTAATTAATGTTTTTAATATTTATCTTCCTTTATGGAAAATCTTATACCATAATAGATCAAATATTTTAACTCACATATTGCAAGTGTAATCTTCTGATTCTATAATAAAAATCTTTAATGTCTAAAGTAGGGGTTGGAGAGCCAGTACAGTGGGTAGGTGCTTGCCTTGCATGCAGCTGACCTGTGTTTGATCCCTGGCGTCCCATATGGTCCCCTGAGCCCTGCCAGTAGTGATCCCTGAGTGCAGAGGCAGAGGCATATGGTCCCTGAGCATTGCCTGACATAGTAAAAAAAAAAAAAGTATATCTATCTATATGTATATATATGAAATAAATAAAAATGATGTCTAAAGTATAAAATGATAGCTTCACAAAATACCATAGAGGTTAAAAATCAGTTTGTTTGCTTACCTTTGCTGATGAAACAATTTGCTTGGCCTGGCGTCTTGACAAATGATCAATTGTCCTTATTAGCTCCTCAGGATTTGCATTAGCTAAGTGCACTAGACTTTTATAACCAGCACTGTATAACTGCTTTGCTCGACCCTAGAATTTAAAAAAAAACCAAAAACAGTAAAATAAAAAATTATTATAAGGAAATATTCCACATACATGAGAAAGAAGTAACTAATAACCAAGGATGTGAATTTTGGGGTTGGAGCGATAGTACAGCGGGTAGGGTGCTTGCCACCTTACACACGGCTGACCCAGGGTTGATCCCAGCATCCCATAAGGTCCCCTGAATAGGACCAGGGCAATTCCTGCGTGCAGAGCGAGGAGTGTTGCCCCAAAACTAAAACAACAAACAAAAACAGAACACCCAAACCAATCCAAACCAAGGGAAATGTGAATCTTAAAGGACGGTTCCTTTCTGACTGCAAGAGCATAGAATTTTCTGGGCGGCTGGAGCCAATTTGCTGTGTCTAATCAGAAACGAGAAACTGATGAAGTACCTTGACTAGGGATGTCTAGGGTTGGTTAGACATGGCTGAGAAACTAGCTGAGGTCACTTTTTTTCTAACTGTCAGGGAAATCAAAATATTTCTTTTCATTAAATCACTACTACTTTAAACCCTGAGTCTAAAGTGATAGGTCATTCTTTGATTCTTTGTTTGGGCCACACCGGGGGGTGCTCAGGGTTTACTCCTAACTCTGTGTTCAGAGGTCACTCCCTACCCGCTGTGCTACTGCTCCGGCCGTGTGGTCACTCCTGCACAGAGCGGGCAGGGAGAGATGCTAAGGAGAAGCCGTTGCACACACACTGGAGGGTCATCTTTACTCTCAGTTATCCCCTCACACCGCTATGCCGCAATGTGCATCTTACACCAGATTCTTCCCATTCATGGTGGACTTGGGGAAGGCTGTGATGACAGTTTATTTAAAAGAAGGGAGTGGGGGTACCATGACAAAAAGAGCAGAAAGGTATTGCCACTTATCTTGTGATAAGGCTTCACAAAAGAGTAGTACCTGGTTTTCCTGTTGAAATCACTGTGGCTGGGAAACTGGAAAGCTACTAACCTCTAAAACTCCAGACACTTCCATGAGAGGGATTAGCTCAGCCTTTACGCAGTACGTCAACTTCTTGGTAAGTTCCACCAAAAGGGCTCTGTAAACCCAAAACTCCTCAAGCTCCTACAGGGAACAGAGAAATACACAGGATTTAATGCTGCTAAGTTATTTCAAAGTCTAGTTTTTGTGGGAGGGGTCTCTGAGAGTTAAATGATAAAGCAAAATTATTAAGATAAAATAAGGTAGAAACGGATGAATTTGATGAATTGATCTGGAGATGAGGGAAAAAAGATTAGAAATGGAAAAACATCAATAAGTTGTTTTGATTATTAATCCAAAAATCAGGACATGAATGAATAGTTTCTTTCCAAAATTACTGAAAACAATTTCTACTCTGGAAATTTATACTAAAATAAAATATTAAGTTGAAAGGATCGAGATGCAAGATCCTAGTCAGTAGAATCATAAAAAAAAAAAAAGAGATAGTTTAGTGTGTAAGGCCTTGCGTGAGATGAACCCAAGTGCCCAGTTCAATCCCTGGCACCGCATATGGCTCCCTGAGCACTGCAGGGAGCGATCTGTGAACAGAGCCAGGAATAAGTCCCGAGCACTGCAAAAACCAAACCAAAACAAAAAAGAAAACTTTAGCAAAAAAAGTGAAATATGACAAAATTTTGATAGTTGTAAAATCTTAGTTATGGAAGTATGAGACTAGACCATACAATGATTTCTGCTTCTCTAAGGTGTTACATGGTTATATCATTCATACGGCACTAAATCTACCTCAATAGAAGCATGTCCTTTTAACAGAATTAATTTTGATTTGGTTTTTGGGCCACACTGGCGATGCTCAGGGGCTGCTCCTGACTTTGCACTCAGGAGTCACTCCTGGCGGTGCTCTCTCTAGACCTGAGAATTAATTTTCAAATACATAAAACTACTAGTGGTAGGGCATTCTTTTTCTACCTGCTATATGTTTTTCTACTTTCTATGTGCTTTCTATTTGCTCATTATAGATTTTAGGTGATTCTGTCATTTTGTTCCTTTAGCATATAGCATGTAGTATTTTCATAAGCAAAATATATATATATATATTAAATGGAGTTTTTAGTGCTTTGTAATTGCAGAGTGAGTAATGAACAGACACAAATTGGCTTATTAGGCTTAGTAACAGCTAAAATAGGATGCAAGAAGCACCTGTCATCTACTTAAGGGAATTAGCACTGCACTGGAGCACTGTCGTCCCGTTGTTCATCGATTTGCTCAGCAGGCACCAGTAACGTCTCCATTGTGAGACTTGTTACTGTTTTTGGCATATGGAATATGCCATGGGGAGCTTGCCAGGCTCTGCCGTGCGGGCCGGAGGAATCGAGACTTAAGAAAATTACCTCACAAAAATGTAACACACAAGACGAGAAGGTGGCCGCTCCGGTCAGAAGGCTTTGTATATATCCTCGAGGCATATTAAACTTCTCAGCCACACTCCAAATGTTGGTGTCTTTCAGCAAAGTGTAAAGAACAAAAGACAGGTACAGTCTGTTGACAATGTCCTTGTCCACTTTCTACATAAGACACAATCAGACAGTTAAACATGTACATGACTTCTGGGGGCTGATACACTAGCACAGAGGATAGAGCGTTTGTCTTGCACTTGACTGACCCAGGTTCAATCCACGGCATACCATATAGTCCCTGAGTACTGCC
Source organism: Sorex araneus (assembly GCF_027595985.1). NCBI lineage: Eukaryota > Metazoa > Chordata > Mammalia > Eulipotyphla > Soricidae > Sorex > Sorex araneus. The sequence continues at coordinate 205,484,552 of NC_073306.1, forward strand.
AGGAGTCATTCCTGAGTGCAGTCAGGAGTAACCCTTGTGCATTGCCAAATGTGACCCAAAAAGCAATAAATAAATAAAATAAAATAAAATAAAATAAAATAAAACAAATACCCAAACAAAACAAAACAACCATGTACATGACTTCCAAACAGGACAAGAGCTCACATGAATGAGGAAGGGTAGAATGGTTTCACAGTTATAACTGCTTCCAATTCACATTATATTTCTTTCTACAGGGTGAAGAGTGGATTGAATTATATCCTGCCTCAACTCCTGGTACCCATGAACACAATCACATTTGCTAACAGGGCTTCATAGATGCATTTAGCCAGGGATCTCGTGATGAACTCATCCTAGGTGCCTGCAAGAACAGCGGACCCTTGAAGGCTCTTTACTCAATAACTGGGGTCCTTACAAAACCAGCAGTGGGCACCATGTGATCCAGAGAAGAGAGATGATGAAGACAGGCCCCAGGTGGAGGGCTGTACCTACAAGGCAGGGACACCAGAAGCCAGGCAAGAGCCCGGAGGGTTCCCTGGGCAGTGTCTGGGAGGAGCTGGCCTGGGCAGCAGCGTCACTGCAGACCCCAGAGAGCGTGTTTCTCGTGTTCTACCCGTCCAGTGTGTCGTACTCTGTCATGGCAGAATCCAGAGACAGAGAAGCTGGCGAGAACTTCACATGACTTGATATTCAGAGGTTGTACATGTGAAATTGGGATGATGAATTAACAGTTATTTCGGTAATTGTGTCTAAAATATGTAAACTAAGTGTAAATATTTTGTCTAGAGAAAGGTAAACTAACGTAAACATGAGAGTCTCTGACTCTCAGCGGTCATCCTAAGGAACACGGAGAGAAAATGCGCCCATAGGCCACTGCCATGGGTCTGCTTCATCTGTGGTGGTTAAAGACAGATTTTGTGTAAAATATAGAAGTTCATAGCTAATGTCAAGTTAATCGAGACAATGAGTAACTCGAGTTCAAGATCAGAGGGAAAACAGAAGGGAATTTGAAAGAGGAAAAAACCCCCAAAAACCCAAATATAAAATTCTATCCTCTATTCCCGTGAAACTTAAGAGTGGTCTATCGAAATCTGTGTGAACTCACGATTCTGTGCAAACTCGTGATTCTATACTCACGATTCTATGCTACGGGCTCACTCTTTAAAAGCATGAGGCTGAAACGAATGACTGTTGAAAAAGTAAGAAAAGATGAGACTTTAAATTTCCCAATTTACTTGTATCTTCACTATTAGCTATAAATCAAGTACCTTTAGATTTTATTTAATATGCTTTTTCGAAAAATGACAAAAACATATAGTATGGCGGATGATATCTGGATGAGATGACTTATGTGAATTTTAAGATCCTCTATAAGAAATATTTTGTTTTGTTTTTAGACCATATTCAGTGGCGCTCAGGGCTTATTCCTGGCTCTGTGCACAGGGCTCACTCCTGGCAGGGCTGAGGAACCCTGTGAGGTACTGGGGATTGAACCTGGGTTGGCTGTGTGTGAAGCAAGTGCCCTACCTGCTGTATTATCTCTCGGATCCCTTTAAGGATTTTTCTTTTGGAGCTGGAGCGACAGTCCAGTGGGGAGGATGTTTGTCTTGCATGTGGCCAACCCAGGTTCGATCTTCGGCATCCCATACGGTTCCCTGAGCACCGCATGGAGTGATTCCTGAGTGCAGAGCCAGCAGTAACCCCTGAGCATCACCAGGTGTGACCCAAAAAGACAGGGAGGTCTTTTTCAACATGGAGGAATCAATAAGTTTTTTTTTTGTTTGTTTGCTTGTGTTTTTTTGGGCCACACCTGGCAATGCTCAGGGGTTCTGCACTTGGGAATCACTTCTGGTGGGGCTCAGGGGACCATGTGGGATGCTGGGGATCAAACTCAGGTCAGCACTGTACTATCTCTCTGGCTCCAGAAATCAATTAGATTTTAAGCAAATATGCTGGGTTTGAGAGACTGCTTTGCATGCTGGAGGCCCAGGTTTGATCCTAGCAGCACTGCATGGTCCTCTAAGCACCATCTGGAGGGACCCCTAACTAAGCACAGAGCTGGTAGTAACCCCCAAGTACTGCTGGGTGTGGTACTCCCCATAAGACTTTTTTCAGGCACTGGTGGAGGGATGGGTACTCCATCACTGAAAGTTTGTAAGTCTGAAACTATATCACAGTGATTCATTTTAAAAAAGATACTTTTTTCCAAAACATTATAAAGTAATAAATCCATTTGTAATTAAGAATATTTAGTTATTAGTACTGTGATAACACAAAACCCAAGGCCTGTGTAGATGTCATTTTATGATGAGGCAGAACACGAACATTTGTGCCATGTCAGTTTAAATGTAAATAACATTTCCCCTTTTTTGAAAATGAAATCAGAAACATCCATATAAACTACAAACATAGCGGGAAAGGGGTTGGGGCGGGAGCTCGGAGGCTTGAGGTGTGTGCTCGAGGCCGCCAGTTTGATTCCCGGCACTGCAGCTCCCTGAGCACCCCCAGAGTAATTCCACATCACCAAGCCCAAGCACCGAACAGCCCCCACCACACTGCTCGGCCCAGAATTCCCAAGAATGACCCTGGGCTCTGAGCACTCTGGGAAGCTCCGTGCTCTGGCACCCCATGATCTTATATACACTATATCCATGCCTCCACATACATATAAATAGAATATATACAAAATAATATGTAATTTTATTATATTTTTTGTAATTTTGGGGTCACACCTGGTCATACTCAGGGGTCACTCCTGGCTCTGCACTCAGGAATCACTCCTGGCAGTGCTCAGGGGACCATATGGGACGCTGGGAATGAACCTGGGTCAGCCACGTGCAAGGCAAACGCCCTCCCCGCTGTATTATCACTCCAGCCCCTAAAATATGTAATTACACATATTGGTAATAAGATAACTAGATTTTACTGAAGACTGAATTGCCAAAGAAAATGAAAAAAGAATATTAAGAGCGGGGGCCTAGTGACTTAAGGAATCCGAAGATATGCTTGCTTAAGAATGACTTCTACTAATAAGGACCAGGAGGTTTGCCCCATGGCTTGGAAGCTGGCCTCACATGCTGGGGGAAAAGGCAGCTCAGGTAGAGAAGGGAAGACCAAGTAAAGGGTGTTTGGAGGACCTGCTAGGTTTGGGAGATGCATGCCAAATGTAGACTATAGATGGAACACAATGACCACTCAATCCCTCTATTGCAAACCACAAGGCCCAAAAGGAGAGAGAGAACAAAAGGGAATGCCCTGCCATAGAGGCAGGTTGGGGTGGGGGCGGGGATCGGGTTGAGGGGTGGGAGGGATACTGGGATCATTGGTGGTGGAGAATGGGCACTGGTGGAGGGATGGGTATTCAATCACTGTATGACTGAAACACAAACACGAAAATCTGTAAGTATGTAACTATACCCCACAGTGAATCACTAATAATGAAAAAGAATGACTTCTACTTTTTCTTTTCTTGTTTTTTTTTTCCTTTTGGTGAAGGAAGATAGTTTTTACTGAAACTTATTTTAAAAATGTGAGGGGCAAGAAAGAGAGAAATACATGTCTGAGAGAGAACACAGTTTCTCCAGAGATAAATCAAGTGATACAAATACAGGTTTGAAGAGCGAAGCAATTTCTATTCTTCTTCAACTCACTGTATGCATTAGACACTTATTTCATGTTCACTGACTACATTTTATTTTTTTATTTTATTTTTTTTTTCTTTTTGGGTCATACTCAGCGATGCTCAGGGGTTACTCCTGGCTTTGCACTCAGGAATTACTCCTGGCGGTGCTTGGGGGACCATATGGGATGCCGGGGATCGAACCTGGGTCGGCCGCGTGCAAGGCAAACGCCCTCCCCGCTGTGCTATCGCTCCGGCCCCTGACTACATTTTAAAGCACCAAAATATAGGCTGGCACACAAAGGAGTGTGAGCTTACCCACTTGCATCTTCAAGTGCAGACTGATGATGCTTAGAAGAGAACAAAGGACAACGACAACAACACCCCCCAAGCAGCCTGTCTCCGACCCCGTGCTATCAAGCAGAATGTTTAACACTCCCTGAGACTGGGGTGATGTTACAGTGCATTCAATATTACCAAAGACCCACAAGCGGCTGGTTATGACATAGATTTTACACAGAAAAAATGAGAATCATGTTAATGCTTTAAAATGTGAAGCAAAAAGATCAGGTGTTAAGGAAATGATGCAATGGCATTGGTCTTATTAAGTGTTTAAGTGAATCAAGGAGGAGAAGAGGACTCTGGTACCTTCCTGATAACTTGGCCTGATGCTTTCTTCCCAATAAAGCTTTCAGAAACGCCGATGATAGCAGCTACCTTTTGTTCTGCTGGACTGAGTTGGTTGAACTGTATAGAAAAGACAGTGTTAGGGAAAATCAAATTAACTTAAAAAATTTACCGCTGGAGTCTCCGGCAACCCAGGGGTCACACCCATAAGCCACCTCTTGCTGGTGCCAGATAATCTCTTCACTGGTCACCATCCAGATCACGCCTTTTCCCCCAGAAGGGAGCAACGTGACGCCCGCTACAGCCATGCCACCGGACCCCTGAGTCAGTTTGTTTCACTAGGGGCGCCCCAAAGTGGGGTGAGTGAGAGCCCTCCCTGGCCCAAGGGACCCAGCCCAGGCAGCCGAAAACCTTCACAACCCAACCACTGCCAAGCTCAAGGCCGCTCCCTACAAGGTTGAGCCTCACGCATGATTGAAGGTATTCCTGGACTATGGCAGCATTCGAGGCCGCGCAACACATCCTAAGACATTCCCTCCCCATTCTCCAAGAGTACCACACACACCACATTTGATGGGGTTCAGAGAGTAGGTAACATATCATAGAGGGAAATATATATATATGTGTTTATATACATATTTTCATACATATATATATACACGAAAGCTCACATCACTCAACCTTTAACAACAAGTCAGTGATATCCTAAAAAAATATCTTAATGGCCCCTGACAAAATAAAACAATCTTCACACAATTTCCTCTAAGGATGCCTTTTTGTAGCATTTTCAGCAGTTGTTCATAACAAACAATACAAAATATATTATTTCGGTTGTGCTTTGGGACAGGGATTGGGGCTTGAGATGGAAACATCCCAAATATGGTGGTGGGAAGGTATAATGGAGGTGGGATTGGTGTTTGAATATTAAATGTAATCAAATATTGTGAACTACCTTATAAAATAAAAAAAAATTACCACTAGAACCAAACCCAGCATTTCCATTGGTACCATATTTTCATGACTATAATGATAAGAAATATACCATTTCATTTGTAAATATCCAACCTTAAATTATATTATTAGGGCCAGAGCGATAGTACAGCAGGTAGGGCATTTGCCTTGCACGTAGCCAACATGGGTTTGATGATCAGCATCCCATAAGGTCCCTCACTGCCAGAGGGATCCCTTGAGTGCAGTCAGGAATAACCTCTGAGCATCACCAGGTGTGACCCGAAACCAAAATAAACAAAAACAAACTATATGTATATATAATTAAACTATATTTTCGTATAACTAAGGATTTGGTCACAATGTGGTTATATTCAGTATTTGGAAATAGCTAGGGTGGGGAGAAAGAGGAAAATATTTTGAAAATAATCACATTATAAAGTACTACTGGCAGGGGTTGGGGGGGCGCTGGAGTGATATAGCATTGCAGGTAATGCATTTGCCTTGTACGTGGCCGATCTGGGTTCGATTCCCAGCATCCCATATGGTCCCCTGAGTACCACCAGGAGTAATTCCTGAGTGCAGAGACAGGAGTAACCCCTGTGCAACATCAGGTGTGACCCAAAAAGAAAGAAAAAGTACTACTTAATAAAAACAAAGTAGGGGTCATAGAGATGGTACAGCAGTTTGCTTTGCACACGTCTGACTGGGTTCAGTCCCTGATACCTCCCACAGTCTCTCCCAAGCCTGCCACCAGTGATCCCTGCGCACCTCTGGGTGTGACTCCAATCCCTCCACAAACAACAAAAAAGCAGGAATCAGGGAGATGGCTCAAAGGGTTGGGGTAAAGATTCAGCATGCAGTTGTCCTGGATCTGATCCCCTTCGGCACCCAAGAAGTGAACCCTGAGGGGCTGGAGTGATAGCACAGTGGGGAGGGCATTTGCCTTGCACGCAGCTGACCCGGGTTCAATTCCCAGCATCCTATATGGTCCCCTGAGCACCGCCAGGGGTAATTCCTGAGTGCAGAGCCAGGAGTAACCCCTGTGCATCACCAGGTGTGACCCAAAACGGCCAAAAAAAAAAAAAAAAAGAAGTGAACCCTGAGCACGATTTCGGGGGAAGCACCCAGCCATGCATGGCTGGGTGTGGCTCAAAGAGCACATGAAAACAAAACCCAAAACCTCAACAATGAACAACTCTGACATTAAAAAGAAAGTGAGGAGCAGAGCAATAGTATAGCAAGCAAGGGGCTTGCCTTTCCTGAGGCTGACCTGGGTTCAACTCCCGGAACCTTATACAGTCCCCTGAGCTCCACCCACTGCCAACCCACAACACTCTCAACCCCAAACAAAAGCAAATTCTCTGCAAATAAAAGCTGCATACCCCTTCCGGGCGTCCTTGCATCTGGCCCATTCACAAAAATAGAGCTTGCTCTATTATTTGATTTTGTAAGAGTGAATTTCACTTGCTGTTGGTGATAAATCAAATACTCCTTCAAATATTCACACTTTGACTGCATTTGGTGCTGGGCTCTGACAGACTGTCAGGTACTCAAATCCTTCATCATCACATCTGAGCCTCACTGTTTTCTTATGTTCCAGGCATTGACAGGGAATGGAATTTTCTCTACATGGTAACATATGATGGACACCAAGTCCTAACAGTGAATGCCTGGGAGGCATGGAACCAAGAATGACTCTTCTTTTTCTGTACCTTTTTCTGGGGGAGAAAAGGGAGCCCCACAGTCATCAATGCTCAGGGGTTATTACTGGTGCAGTACTCAGGAATCACTCCTGGTGCTGCTCAGGGAACTATATGGAATGCTGAAGATCAAACCCAGATCAGCCACGGGAAGGTAAATGTCCTCCCCGTTGTAATATTGTTCTGGCCCCACAACACCTTTGTATTTAACACAAAAGTAACATTCCAGTTAATCAAAACGCTGTTGCTATATTACTGTTAAAAAAGAAATGTGAAAGATAAAGCTTCAATTTCAAATTATCTTTCATAGAGAAAAGTAAAGTGCATAGCCACCTAACTAAAGCATCATTAGGATACTGAGTAGCTTGTGTTAAAGGACCTTTTAGGCGGGAGGGCGGGAGAGGCAGAGAGAGCGCTCCATGAGCTGGGGTACAAGTTTTGCGTGCAGGCCTGAGCAGACCCTGAGCAGTCCCTGAGCACCTCTAGTGTTACCCACTCCCCCCAAAAAAACCAAACAAAAATAGAGTAATATTTTCACCTGACTGAAGTATATAATCCAGTCAGGGTCACACTGAGAGGCCATGTCGTAGGGAGTTGTGAGGTAGATGAGGTGAAGAAGGCTTTCCAGCACAAGCCCTTCGAGACCCTTCTTCAAGTCTGTGTAGAGGACATCGCAGTAAGCCAAATCGATGGTACCTAAAGGAGAGAAAATAAAGGTTTCTTTTTCCGTTATTACTAGAGGGGGAAAGGGCCACTTTTATTATTATTTTTTAATGGTTGCATCTTTATTTTATTTTATTTAATGCATTCAATATTCCAAAGGACTACTTTTTTGTTTGCTTGTTTGTTTTTTGCTTTTTGGGTCACACCTGGAGATGCACAGGGGTTATTCCTGGCTTTGTACTAAGGAATTACTCCTGGCGGTGCTCAGGGGACCATATGGGATGCTGGGAATTGAACCTGGGTCGGCCACGTGCAAGGCAAACGCCCTACCCGCTGTGCTATCGCTCCAGCCCCTAAAGGACTACTTTTAAAGAAAGTCTTAATACAGCAAAACCATCTTCAAAATGTTTTATGTGATTTAGCACTGTAGTGTGTGCCTTTTTATTTATTTATTTTCCTTTTTGGGCCATACCCGGTGATGCACAGGGGTTACTCCTGGCTCATGCACTCAGGAATTACTCCTAGCGGTGCTCGGGGGAGCATGTGGGATGCTGGGGATCGAACCCGGGTCAACCGCATGCAAGGCAAATGCCCTACCCTATGTGCTATCGCTCCAGGACCATGATGTGTACCTTTTTATACCCAAGGACAGTGAAACTAGGAGAAACATTTTACTAAGGCATAAATAGAAACTCAGGAGAGACAAGATACCACTGTGATACCTGGAAATGATCACTCTGGATAAGAACTGCGTGCTGAAAGCAGGTAAGGGGATATGTGTGATAGCCTTTCAGTACCTGTACTGCAAAGCATAATGCCCAAAAGGAAAGAGAGAGAAGCAAAGTGTCTGCTGTAGAGGCAGGCTGGTGGGGGAGTGGTGGGAAGGAACTTGGGGACATTGGTGGTGGGAAATGTGCACTGGTGAACATTATATGACCGAAACCCAATCATGAACAACTTTGTAACTGTGTATCTCATGGTGACTCAGTAAAAAGAACCCACTATTCATAATAAGAGTTATCAGATACCAATGATAGATATATATTAATATCAAAGTCCTGCCTCATAATCCAGGCACACCATATGACAAGCACATTAATTTTTACATAGACCAGCACTTGTCTCATAGTTGAAACATATAATATTTGTTTCCAAGTTCACATTGACAGTATTCAGGGAAACTCAACAGCCCCTGAGCAGTGTGGGGCTACTCCTAGCTCAGTCCCCACCCACAGCCCCCCAGAAGTACATACCTCCTGACCTAAACTACCCTATTTCAGGGAATGTAACTCAGAGAAGTACTTCCACACATACTAGAACACATATAAATAAAGATATTTATGTGGCCATGTTTATTAAAAATGAGAAAGAAGGAAAAAGAGAAACAGATGCAAATGTATCCATCAGGTTAAATAAATGATGGGATTCTTATCATGGATAACTATAGCACTGTAAGAGAAATGAGGCAGCTCTATTTTATTTACTTATTGTTTGGGGGCCACACCCGGCACTTCTCAGGGATCACTCTTGGAAGGCTCAGGAGACCATAGGTGGTACCGGGAATTGAACCTGGGTGGAACTTGTGCAAGCTCAATGCTCCACCCGCTGCACTATTGCTCTGGCCCAACACTCTCAGGTTTGAGAGCAGAAAGGGCTGGGGTAATGGCTGTTGCACACCAGAGCCCAAGCTCTGTCCCTGCCCCCACCTGGGCCCTAACACTGTCAGGAGCAGCCCAAAAAGGCTTAAAAAAATTGGAGTGGTCTGCGAACATGATGGCCACTCAATACCACTATTGCAAACCACAACACCCAAAAGGTGGGAGAGAGCAAAAGGGAATGCCTTGCCACAGAGGCAGGGCTGGGTGGAAGGGACGGGGTGGGAGTGGTGGGAGGGATGCTGGGACCATTGGTGGTGAAAAATGGGCACGGTGGAGGGATGGGTACTCGACCATTGTATGGCTAAAATGCAAGCATGAAAGTTTGTAAATCTGTAACTGTACCTCATGGTACAGTTAAATAAAAAAAATTTTTAAAAAAGGAGTGGTCTAATTGCTTATAAAATTTAATTATTAATATGAAGCTATAAATCTAATTTAAAGTAACAAAATAATTTATTTTTTTCCCCAATGCATTTCCTCAGACTAATGAGAGTTAGGCAAATTCTTACCCTTGAAAGAAGCTTTCCCCAACTTTGTAATACGGAAATTACATTCAGACTCTTCAGACTGATAAAGAGGGTCTTTTTGGAGAGGCTGTTTTTCTGTCGAAACAGTGTCTCTTTGCAGAAGTCCTTTTTCTGTCAGGAGTCTAAGTGATTCAATGGTTATTTCCCAGAGACTTTTTTCCTTCAACAAAATCTTCTGCTGAACACCAAAAAATGTACCATTCATAAAGTGATATATATCACCCAGCTTTGTTGCAATCTGAAACAATTCAGAAAATCATTAGAGCATCTTCCTTAATTCATCATTTAAATGTGTTATCACTCTAAAGATAATGACTAATTTGCATAACTTGAAAGCTAAATAAAAATTTGGAAACTTTATATAGCTGCACATATAAAGGTACAGTAGGCCCCTTACCTACGGTTTCACCAGTTTCAGTTATTTTGGTTATGTGGTCTTCAAATATTATGTGAGGTTACACTTTGACACACACAAAAACAAAGAGTATACTTTCACAGTGTTCACATAATTGGATCATTATATATTTTCTATAATGGTACTTTATTAGTTATTAATGTTGCTAACTTAGAGATTCAGTTTCATTTTATTTGACTTTTTGGGTCACACCTAGCGGTGCTCAGGGGTTACTCCTGGGTCTGCACTCAGGAATTACTCCTGGCAGTTCTCAGGGGACCATATGGGACGCTGGGGATTGAACCTGGGTCGGCCGCATGTAAGGCAAATGCTCTACCCACTACACTATTGCTCCAGCCCAATTTTATACTTTTTATATGTTCAAAGGATTAAAAATGTACATATAAATATAGATTGAAAATCTATGATTGCACACACTGTCCTTTGTCCACATTAGATTTAATAGTTAACATTTTTTTCATGCCTTACAGTTCTCACTCTAAGGTAATAGTAATAAGACTCAAAAGTACCTTCAAACCAACCAAAGAGAGAAACAAGGTTTGGATTCCTTTGGTGAATTCCTGAACAAGATGGCTATAGCAGTTTTCCAATGGTCTGCTGATCAATTCCAATACCTAAAAAAATTAAAGTGAAATGATAACCGTTTATAAAAGATAAATGGTATTCCATATAAAGATTTTACATTTGGCTTAAGTTTTGTACAGGAAAGAGAACATAACAGAATAAGAATTTTTAGTAAGTACCCAAAACTAAGCATTTGTGCTTCTATGTTCTTTTTCTTATTTATTTTTTCTGTTGGCTTTTGGGCCACATTTGGCAGTGTTCAAGGCTTACTCCTGGCTCTGCACCTAGGGATCACTCCTGGCAGGCACAGGGGAATATTTGGGGTGCCAGGGATCAAACTAGGGTTGGCTGCATGCACGGCTTCCCGCTGTACTGTCGCTCTGGTCCCTGTGCTCCTATGTGCACTGCAGCACCATTTATGGTAGCCAAAATCTGGAAACAACCCAAGTGTCCAAGAGCAGACAATTGGATAAAGACACTACAGTACACACACAATGGAATACTTGGCTAAAAGAAAAGCTGAGACCCTACAATTTGTTGCTAAGTGAATAAATCTGGAGGGGATCATGCTGAGTGACGTCACCCAGGAGACGGATGGACTCAGAATGATCTCTCATGTGTGGGATAGAAAGGAGCATAGTAAGGGAAGGACAAATGGCTGAAGGCGGCAGAACCTGAGAACGGTCTAAAGTGAGCCTACCACTCCAGGGAGATGGGGTGGGATGTTTCGGCAGACACTGAAACAGTGGAGGAGGGTCACACTGCTACAGGGTGTGGAGTGGGAAGGTGCATGCGTGGAACTTCCCTGTAACTGTTATTTTAATCATGGTGATTAAAATACAATTGAAAACATAATCTAGCAGGTAGGGGCAAAGAAATATTATGGGGTAAAGCATGTTCTTTGCCAGCGACTGGCCCCGCTTCAATCCCCAGCACCACAGATGCTGGCTCGAGCATCAGCAGGAGGGACTCCTGCGACAGAGCCAGAAGTAAGCTGAGTACCCAAGGTTAGCCCACCTCCCACCCCCCAAACAGTTCAGCAGGTATCTTCATGAAAATAGAAAAATATTAAATAAAGAAAGTAATTTTAAAATACTGTCTAAAATGCAGAAGTATTTAAACTATTCTTCCTAGAATCATAGAAGAAGCATTATATAAAGGAATATTAATAATTCTGAAAAGATGATCACATTAAAAAAAGTAGAGACCAAGAACAGAAAACAGGAATTTGGGTCTGGAGAGATAGTACAGCAGGTAGGTTGCTTGCCTTCCATGCAGCTGACCTCGGTTTGATCCTCAGAACCCCATATGGTCCCCCAAGTACTGCCAGGAGTAATTCCTGAGTACAGGGTCAGGAATATCCCCTAAGCATTCCCAGGTGTGGCCCCCACAAAACTAAAAAAACAAAACCAAAAAGAATAAAAAAAAAGAAGACAGGGCTGGAGCAATAGCACAGCATTTGCCTTACATGCAGCCGACCCGGGTTCGATTCCCAGCATCCCATATGGTCCCTCGAGCACTGCCAGGAGTAATTCCTGAGTGCAGAGCCAGGAGTAGTCCCTGTGCAATGCTGGATGTGATCCAAAAAGAGGGGGGGGGGAAAAAGAAGACATGGGCTGGGAAATTACTCCTTGAATTCTAACACATTTTTAATTTATTAATCCCCTCCAGCCGCCCACCACAACTGGTGGTGTGCATGGCTTACACCTGACTCCATGCCTAGAGGTCACTCCTGGCAGAGGTTTGGGATCCAATCCAGGTTGGCTGTGTCCAAGACAAGTGCCCTACCTTCTCTAACCTCCCTCTGGTCTTGAGGCCTGAGTTCAGTTCCTGGTACTATATCTCTCCTTCACCAAAGCTAGGTGCACCAATGAGGGCTGAGCTTGAGCATCACTGAGGGGGGCCCTACACACAGAAAAAGCAGATAGGATTTGAGACAGTCCAGCGGGTAGGGTGCTTGACATGCACGAGGCTGACTCTGAGTTCAATCCCCAGCATCCTATATGATCCTCCAGGTGGGAAATTACTGCTAAGGAGTGATCCCTGAGCAGAAAGGTAGGAGTAAGCTCCGGCCACGTCCGGGGGGTGAGGGGAAAGAGAGGAGGAGGAGAAGGAGGAGGAGGAGGAGGAAGAAGAGGAAAAGAGGGAGAAAGAGGAGGAAGAGGAAGTGGAGGAGGAAAAGGAGGAATAGGAGGAGGAAGAGAAGGTGGGAGGGGAGAAGGAAGAGAAGGGGAAAGGAGGGGCAGGAGGAGGGGAAGGGGAAGAAGGAGGAGGAGCAGGAGAGCAGGCCCACCAGTCAGACGTCACCTGCTGTCTGTCTTTCTCTTGAAGTATGAGGATGCTCTCCCCAGCAGTGTCTATTCCAGCACGGCCAGCTCTGCCAACCATCTGCTTATACTGGTTCCGCTTTAAAAATTCCTTTGCAACATAGGGGGCTCTTAAAATGACTCTATGGAATTAATAAAAAGAAAAATTGGTCATAGTATCTGTTTTTTAAAACGTATGCCCACTATTTATTTTGTCACGCTGGGACTGAACCCACAGCCTCACACATCCAAGTCAAGTGCTCTACTGTTGAGCTACAACCCCAGTCCCTCACAGTATCAATTTTTAAAACTTTTAATTTCATTTCCAATATCACTCAATGACATGAACTAAATAGGAAACTACTACTTCCCCAGAATCTCTGAGTTCTAAGTTCTTTATGTATATTGCCTGTAATTCTTAGAAAACTCTTAATACTCAAACTCGCCTTATTTTTTGACAAACAAGCAGGCTGAAATATATATAAGTGGCTACCTAAAGCCACAAAATTAGCCATCACCAGGATCAGGATCTGAACTCAAGCCGCCTCACCACATTCAAGGCACAGGGTAGCCGCCTCAGGACCATCCACTGCAGCAAAGTTCTCCAAAAATTTCTGATTTTTAATTCCTTAAGCAAAAATCTGACAATGCACCAATAGCATATGCATATTTATTTATACTGTATATTGTCAACTGTAAAACACTAAAGATTACAACTGCCTTCTGACCTCTAAAAATGGCAATTTACTGTATCTCATGGTGATTCAATAAAAAAAGGGAGGGGAATGGTAATTTCAACCCTTTTCATATTTTATAGGAGTCTCTATGCCAGCTTTCTTGTTATACAGGGAGAAAAGAAATCTATTTACCCAACCTACCAACTATCCCCTTACCAATAAATCCCAATGGATAACCTAGTTTCCAGACACATGAAGAAAAATTAGTGACATGAAAATGAAATAGTTCTGGAGATGTGAGGCCCTGCATTCCGCTCTGGCACTGCCCTGCACCCCTGACTATGACCCGGGTGTATTCAAGACCTACATTCCCCACTCCACTGCCCCAGTGAGCACTGCAACCAGAGCATGCAGAGCTGTGACCAGCCGTGTGTGCCTGACACCATAACAATAACAGAAAGTGGGCCGGAGCGAGAAGTCAGTGGGCCCCAGTACCACATGGCTCCCCAACACATCAGGAATGATCCCTGAGCAATGGTCCAGGAGTAGCCCCTGAGCACCACTAGGTATGGTCCAAAAAACCAGAAGAAAACAAAGCACAGAACAAAAAGGAGAAGGGAAAAGAAAAGAACAACATACAAGGGGCTGGAGCAATAGCACAGCGTGTAGGGCGTTTGCCTTGCACGCGGCTGACCCGGGTTCGATTCCCAGCATCCCATATGGCCCCCCCGAGCACCGCCAGGGGTGATTCCTGAGTGCAGAGCCAGGAGTAACCCCTGTGCATCGCTGGGTGTGACCCGAAAAGCAAAAAAAAACCAAAAAAACCCAAAACACCAACATACAAAATACAAGTTTGATAGAAGCAGTACAGGGAACAGAAAAAAAGCATTTTTTTTGGGGGGGGGGGTCAAACCCATGGCATGTGTGGGTTTGACAAGATTTAAATATGAAAATTAAAAAAGATTTCTAACTGTATCCACAGTAAGTTCTAGAAGATATTCTATTCATAACGAAGAGATTATAAAAGGGCAATAAGTGGAGCTGGAGCGATAGCACAGCGGGTAGGGCGTTTGCCTTGCATGCGGCCGACCCGGGTTCAAATCCCAGCATCCCATATGGTCCCCTGAGCACGGCCAGGAGTAATTCCTGAGTGTAGAGCCAGGAGTAACCCCTGTGCATCGCCAGGTGTGACCCAAAAAGAAAAAAATAAATAAATAAATAAAATAAAAGGGCAATAAGAGTTCTCTGAAATTAAGAAAAGTTTTATCCCCACTCAAAGAAAAAGCACTTTAAATTCACCTTTTAAAAACCAGGGAAATAATATTTGCATTTAAAAAATGTACATGTATTGAATGCAGACTCATAAGTTCACAATATTATATAGAGAAAAAAGAATATGAGAGTTCAAAGAACAGTTTCCAATTCAAATTCACTGAACTTCATTGGCTGTATCTAGAATATCATCTCCTTGACCTAGAAGGTTCTAAGAGCATGGAATTTATCTTATTGACTATTACAGAAAGCTTTTTTATTTTGGGAGGAGGGGGCTTAAAACAGTTTTTTGAGTAGGTAGCAATTAGTTTGTGAACTGACATCACATAGACTATACTTTAAGGCTGCATTACTGTAGATTAAAAGAAATTCAAGAGATATTTCAAAAAAAACAGGGAAAGGGGCTGGAGCAATAGCACAGTGGGTAGGGCGTTTGCCTTGCACGCGGCCGACCCGGGTTCAATTCCCAGCATCCCATATGGTGCCCTGAGCACCGCCAGGAGTAATTCCTGAGTACAGAGCCAGGAGTAACCCCTGTGCATTGCCGGGTGTGACCCAAAAAGCAAAAACAAACAAACAAACAAACAAAAAAACACAGGGAAATAGAACAATGAATATAGTTATAGGTAAAAACAAATTTGCCCCATACAAGGGGAATCAGAAGAAATAACATACCCCATAGCTCTGTGGAAGTCTGTCCCCGCTGCGGCCATCCTGAGGAGCACCTTAGGTGCAGAGTTCGACCCCAGTGCCACTGCTGCGCATGGCCCCAGAACCAGGACAAAGTGCGCGATCCCCAGTGCTCAGCAACCACGTACGTGCAAAGTGTGCAAGCATCAGGAGCAAAATATGCGACACCGCCCACAGCCCACAACCGCCGCCACGTAAGCTCAGCTTTACAGACCCAGTACTGAATCTCGGAGGAGAGCAAGAAGGCACAAAACTTCACAGGTACACCAGTCTCCCAGCTCTGGGGCCCTCGGGAGGGGGAGGGTAAATCTGCCCTGCTGAAGCCCCCGCAGCTGCACTCACCCCTACTGCTGTCCCAATGCCAACGAAGCTCTTTGATATACCTGACTGCCAGAAATTCCAGGTACACCGGTCCTCATTCTGGGGTCTTCTTCAAGTGGTTGTGGGCAGCCTTTCCCAACCTCCACCATACTTCTGGAAGTCCCCAAAACATACCCACATCCCACAACCATCACACCTAAGTTCACTGTGCAGTGAAATATTCTGGAGTTTTTAGAACATGGGGCCGCAAAGGCACCCTCCAAACTACAATTCTGACATCCCACGAGGAGCACACCAAATTAGTTGGGAAAGTAGCATAGACACCAACTAACTCAACAAACAAAAACATTAACCCAGAAGGCTCAACTAGCAACAACAGTTTAGTAAGCCGTCAGAGAAGGACTTAATGTCCCCAAGATGAGACAGAACAATTTTCACAAATTTTATTTTACCGAGGTATTATCTGATAATTCAAATAATTCAAAGCCATTTAGTTGTAATGAGCAATATAAAATAAATTACTGTGGGCCGGCAAAGGGGACAGTCTTGAGAGGTGACTGGGAAATTGGGGACAATGGTGGAGGGAAGGTTCCACTGAAGCTGGGACTGATGTTGGAACACTGAATGTCTATAACAACAGTATAATGAACAATTTTGTAAATCACGGTGTTTAAATAAAGGGGGGAGGAGCAAAATGTGCATCACGCAGCAAGCACCCCACAGAGAGTATGTGAGAGCAATATGGGCACGTCACTGAGGCCTGGACACAGCAACAGTAGCACAGGGCAGGGAGGCCAGAAAACACACAAAAAGGAAAATCCTTGTTACTCTTTTTATTTTTTTAAATCACTGCCTTCCCCTGCTGATGTTGTCACCTCACTCTTACAAGTGTATCAGTTCTTTTCTGGTTTGTTCGTAGGCCATATCCAGTGGTGTTCAAAGATGACATCTAGCTCCACACTCAGAATCACTCCTGGTGGTGATCAGGGGACCATATGAGATGCCAGGGATTGAACTCTGGTTAGCCAGGTACAAGGCAAAATGTCCTACCCAACATGCTATCCTTCTATTTTTTTTTTTTACTTTCTGGGTCACACCCGGCGATGCACAGGGGTCACTCCTGACTCTGCACTCAGGAATCACCTCTGGCGGTGCTCAGGGGACCATATGGGATGCTGGGAATCGAACCTGGGTCGGCCGCGTGCAAGGCAAATGCCTTACCCGCTGTGCTATCGCTCCAGCCCCAACATGCTATCCTTCTAGCCCCAGAAATGTATTGAGTTTTTTTTTTTAATTAAATTTATTGGAAAAAAGGCAGATAAAAAAAATTCAAGTAAATAAAGACATAGTCAACTATGTGAATGTTTAAAAACAGCTTACTGGGAGCTGGAGTGATAGCACAGCGGGTAGGGCGTTTGCCTTGCACGCGGCCGACCCGGGTTCGAATCCCAGCATCCCATATGGTCCCCTGAGCACCGCCAGAGGTGATTCTTGAGTGCATGAGCCAGGAGTGACCCCTGTGCATTGCCGGGTGTGACCTAAAAAGCAAAAAAAAAAAAAAAGGAAAAAAAAAAAACAGCTTACCTTGACTACAGCATTGAACAAATAATTCCTCAGGGTGGGGAGATAGTTTGAAGGCTGCAATATATGCACTGACTTTGATCCCTGGCACCAGGTAGCCTGATGGCCCGATACCCCGCTGCCTGCCCCCCCATCAGAATCACAAGCTGGATCACTGCAACTTTAGGCCTGCAGGAGTGGCCCTCAGGTCCTCAGAACACTGTTTGGGAGCTAACGTTCTCCCTCCCCCCTCCAAATTCCTCAAGGATGATCAAATAAAAAAACGAGTCACAGAAGAAGAATGTGGGAGAGCTGGACTGATGGCACAGTGGGGAGGGTTTTTGCCTTGCATGCGCTTGACCGGGGCTTAATCCTCGGCATGCCATATGGTACCTCGAGCACTGCCAGGAGTGATTCCTGAGTGCAGAGCCAGGAGTCAACTCTGAGCACCGCTGGGTATGGCGCCCAAACAATAAAAAACAAATGAAACAAACATACAAAATAGTAGGTTTTTTTGGTATGATATTGAAGACAGTGGTAAGCGAAAGAAAAAAACCAACACAAAAAAGTGAAAATTACAGTAAGTCTAGCAACTATTGATTGGAAGATGAGAAAATCGATAATCTAGAACTCAGTTTCTAAGTAGGTGCAACAACATAGATGAGGCAGAGTAGAACATGATATCCAGCAGTGGCTCTAGCCATTGACTGTCAAGTGATGGAAGACCACACAACAGTCAACACAACCCAAGTCAGAAGCCAGTTCACACATCCCAATGACCCAAAGAGAATGACATCAATGGCTCCATGCAAGCCTGAGCCGAGAGGTCCTGAGCCTGCCCTGGACTCCCCGCTCACCTTCGGGCTGGCAGGTTGACGCCGGCTGCTAGCGTGGACGTGCAGGTGAAGAGGCAGAGAACACCCGTGGAATAGGCCTCCTCCAGGAGCTTCCGCTCATCACTCGTTAACCCGCTGTGGTGGTATGCAACGCCAAACGGGATGGTGCGCTTCAAAACGGGACACAGGTGGCCACTGCTGATGGTCTTCAAGTTCTTCATCACTTCAGACTTTTCTTTCTCCTTGTGTTTCAGATAGTCTCTAGGAGAGAGATCTGTTAGAAATATGGCCCTTGACCTTACAGCACCTAACTATTTCTTCATGGCATTTTATTTTATTTTGCTTTTGCCTAGTCCTCCCCTGTCTCTCTATCACGGTCATCTTAGTAGAGGGATGTAAGCCTTGTTTTGTAAAAACCTATCATACCTATTGATGCAAAATACAAAACGTTCTTGGGTTTTTGATTTTTATTTGATGAACAGTGTCTCTTTACCTTTGGTGAAAAATCTAACAAATGTTCAGGGGAAAAGAAACCCCACATTTCCCCACTTAAGCATCAACCTACTTGTAATTTCCCAGCGTTCATGGATGTCTTTTGTTGTCTTTATTTTGGGGCCACTCTCAGTGCTGCTGGGGGATCCTGGGTCCCCACTGAACCCAGGCCCTACCCAGGTTGCATACATGTAAGGCATATATTTCACTTCTGAGCCATACCCCAGCCCTCACTCCTGTACTGGTTACGAGTCTATAAATGTCAGATTCAGACCTTGTTCTAGATTTCAAAATGACAGTTGTAACCTAAAAAAAAAAAAGGCATTTTTAGGATATATAAATATTATTAAATCATCTGTTATACGTAAGACTGTTTAAACATTGGTTTTTTAGGAGTGTTGACAAAATTCGACAGTGTCTTCATATCTAGAAACATCTATTATTTTAAATGCCTTTTATAAGAGAAAAGAAAATAAAACAAAGTACAAACACAAATTGATTATAGGAACTTCTAAATATCAGTAGTAAACAACTAGATTCTAAGACCTACCTTTTACACTGGGTTGTGACCCTGTAAGGGGCCACATAATTGAACATGGGAAGGGGGTGAAAAAATAAGACAGGCATAAAAAAGCATGCAATGATTAATTCAAAATCAAAGACATAATGAATCAGAGGTATTTCTGGCAGTGCTCACTGCTACTGTCATTTTTTTTTTCTGGCAAAAAAGTAGCATTGTAGATGGAAAAAAATTAAGAGGGTCTGGTCTAAAATATAAACAGAAATATTAAATCAGACAATGGAATATTTTTAAAAGACTGACATACTTGCTTAAAAACTTGCATATCATTTCTGCTACATTCTCACAGTTCTTCTTAGTAGGACAAAAAACTAAGCAGGAATAGTTGGGAATGACTTCGGTCACCAACGCTACCAAGTGATCAGGGTCCATCTTTTTCAGGGTGTCAGAATACTGCACAACAAGAGGTAGAACAGTCGGTTAGCGACTACGAAAGCCTGGTATCTCACCAGTGTGCTTTGAAAGGTAAGAAAACCCGGCATCATTTTTAATTTCTCATTTAAAAGAAAAGATAAAACCTATATATCTATGTTTTTGTGGGTTTTTGTGGGACACACCAGAAATACTCAGGGCTTACTCCTGGCTCTGCATTCAGGAATCACTCCTGGCAGTGCTGGGGTGGGGGGTGGGAGGCGGGGGGCAAGTGGGATGCTGAAGTGGGCCGCATTAGAGGCAAGCCCCAAAATGAAACCTATTAAACACCAACATGTTAAGTCCCAATTTTCCCTCAGGCCACAGGGCTTTGTTAGGTATATTTCACTATGAAAAAGAAAGTAATGACATGGAACCAATAGCTTTTATGACGCTCCCCCAGACCCCAAGCATCAGCTGTTTCCCAGGACACCCACATGAATCTCCCGTGATCCTCCAGGGCACAATGCCTGGGGTGCCCATGCTCAAAGGTGACCAGTGTTACCTTGTGATCCAGAAGACGTGAGAATGTCATGCCCATCTCAGCCCTGCTGTCAACCTGGTATATTGTATCGTTTATCTTCAGGTACTCTTTTAATTCAACCTGGAATGAAAGGGACACTTCCAATTAACACCACATGCAATTCCTCTTTCAGAGTTGTCAAATTTGTAAAATGCTGTAAAACAAGACAGCTATATGGGCCAGAGAGAAGATGGAAGCCCCAACACAGCTGGGTTCTCGGGGTATCACCAGAAATGAACCCCAGCAGAGCCAGGAGTAGCTCTCTGGCAACACAGAGACGCTGTGGTGTGTGGTCCCCCTCAGACACCCCCAAAAAGTAGCATTGTTGTACCATTATTCATCGATTTGCTCGAGCGGACACCAGTAACATCTCCACTGTAACACTTGTTACTGTTTCTGTCATATCGAATACGTCACGGGGAGCTTGCCAGGCTCTGCCGTGAGGACGGGATACTCCACCTCCACTCTGTGTTCTCTAAAAACAACCCCTTTATTATTATTAACACATGCTTGCAGTTTGTTGACTTTTTAAAAAAATCAAGTTGTACACTTTTTATTACAAATTAAAAATAAGGTTCTTTAAAATCTCAACTTGACCAAACATGAGACAATTTAAAAACCTTTAAAGGTGTAGCACTGTAGCACTGTCCTGTTGTTCATCGATTTGCTCAAGCAGGCACCAGTAACATCTTCATTGTGAGACTTGTTACTGTTTTGGGCATATTGAATATGCCCATGGGTAGCTTGCCAGGCTCTGCCATGCGGGCGGGATACTCTTAGTAGCTTGCCGAACACTCTTAGAGGGATGGAGGAATCGAAAACACCCTACCCACTGTGCTATTGCTCCAGCCCAAAACTAAAAGACTAAAGTTAAAAACTGTCCTCTTATGCCAGACTGTGTATATATGATTATACGACATATATGAATAATATATACAAACTAAACATGAGAAATATTCTCAAACAAATTAATATTCTTTAAGAATTGCTAAGGGTTTCAGAGAAACAGGATTCTAATATTATCCAACATAAATATGTCTCAAAGGCTGGTATGATCATTCTGATTATATTCATGAATGTAAGCTGTATAAATTATAGGGTTTTTTAACCCATCATTTAAAAATTGATTGATTGGGGGTTGGGGGCATACACTCAGTGCTCAGGCGGCCTGGAGGAAAACCAAGACTTCTTTAAAATTTTTTTCTAAAAACTAAGTTTGTCATTACCAAATGAGCTACCTTTAGGTAAAAAAACATCATAAAAACCCCATGCTGGGGCTGGAGTGATAGCACAGTGGGTAGGGCGTTTGCCTTGCACACGGCCAACCCGGGTTCGACTCCCAGCATCCCATATGGTCCCCTGACCACCGCCAGGGGTAATTCCTGAGTGCAGAGCCAGGAGTGACCCCTGTGCATCGCCAGGTGTGACCCAAAAGGCAAAGCAAAGCAAAGCAAAGCAAAGCAAAGCAAAGCAAACAAACAAAAACCCCATGCTGCCCAATAATGCAGAGTTCTGGTTATTGGGTCAATGGGCAAAAAAGCAAACACTTTAGGTCTCCAGCACAAAGAAAGTTTTTAGAATGGGCACTTTGACAAAACTCTTAATTTTTCCCCAACAAAGGAGAAGAGCTTCAAGAGAATCTAAAGGTTGTGTCAAAACTATGAAAGGCCCATGGAGAGTTGCAGGCATGTCCCATGACAACACCCAGATAGATTGTTCTCTACACTGAGGACTTCAGCCAAGAGCAGCTTGGAAAAAGGCCCCGGTGACAAGGCCTTGGGGCTCATTCCCCAGCCTGGAGACTGGCCCGTAGCTCCCGGAGATGTATAGTCTCAGCTTTCCCACCTCTGGGGAAGCCTGTGCTTGCTCCTGAATACATCTCTGTCCTCCTTTCCTCTCACATTTCTCTAAATAAAATTATTTCACTTAATAAAAAAAAAAATCAACCTTTACTAAGGTTTGCAACACAGCCCTTAATTGACAGCGTTTCTGGGTACGAGCAGGCTCACACTGGCAATGTTTGGGAACCATGTGGTGCTGGGGATCTAACCAGGGGCTCCCACATGTAAAGCACATATTCCACTCCTCCAGGGCATCTTCCTTGCCCAAAGAAGAGGCAGGTTTCCCCCAATCCCCCAGCCCTCAAACCCATGTTCCTGGAAATTGAACCCAGGGCCTCATTCATGCAAGGCACGTGGCTCTACCACCAAGCCGCATCCCTAATCTTGAAAACTTTCTTTCTTTAAATCAGAAACAAGATAAGACTTCTAATATTAATAATAAGGCTTCTACTCTAATGGAGACCTTAGCCAGGTCAATTAGATAACAAAAAACAAACTGTCACTGTCACTGTCACTGTCATCCCGTTGCTCATCGATTTGCTCGAGCGGGAACCAGTAACTTCTCCATCTTGAGACTTCTAACTGTTTTTGGCATATTGAATACGCCACGGGTAGCTTGCCAGGCTCTGCCATGTGGGCAAGATAATTTTGGTAGCATGCCGGGCTCTCTGAGAGGGGCGAAGAAATAGAACCTGGGTCGGCCGCATGCAAGGCAAACACCCTACCACTGTGCTATCGCTCCAGCCCAACAAAAAATAAAACTAAATTAGAAAAGAACTGATTACTATTTATAAAAGATATAAAACAGAGAAAACTCTAAAAATTCCACTAAGATAATTAGAAATGATTACAGATTATAGAAAAGGGGTTAGTTATAAAATCAGAACATAACAATGAGTGAGAAGAAATTATGAAGTATCACTTGCCATTGTGTTAAAATTAAACACAAGCCAGAGAAATAGCTGGACAGGATGTGCATGCTTTGCAGGTGGGGGAGGCCAACACTTGATCCCAGGCACTAACAGACTGTACTCTACGAAGAGCAACATAAATTTAGTGTAATCCCATCAAGACTCAAGGACATTTTAAAAAGGAAATAGAACAAAAAGTTCTAGATTTATATGGAATCATCAAAGACCTCACGCAGCTATGGCAACTCTAAAAATTGGAGGGAACATGCTCGTGACTTCAAATGATGCTACAAAGTGCCGGCAATTAAAACCAGATGGCATTAGGATAAAAAGACATACAGGTGGATGGAACAGACTGTAAAGCTCAGAAATAAACCTACACATTTCCCGTATTTCATTTATGACAAGACACTATATAAGACTATACAAAGGCATTTATAAATGAAAAATGAGGAATCTTCAAATAATGGTGTTGGAAGAACATGGCAGAACGAAGCTAGACTACTCTTAAATATCATACACAGAAATTAAACTCAAAATGGATTAATGATCTAGGTACAATACCCCCAATTCTTCAAGTACATGACAACATAGGTGAGATTTATTTTTTTTTTGCCATTTTCTGAAGTCTTTCTTTTTAGATCAAAATAGAAAGTAATACCTTTAAAGAAGTACTGCTGAGCTAACTACCCATATATCTAAATACCCATATATCTAAATAGCTTTATGTCTAAAAGAAAATGAGATGAGAAACATAAAATTAGAGACAGTACAGGAAGATGACTGCATGCAGCTGACCCTGGTTTGATTCCCAACACTGCATTTGGCCCCCCAAGTAGCGATAGGGGTCAAAACCAAGAACAGTCGGAAAACACAGCCACACAGCCAGCATAGCTCCATAGCAAACAAAACATGGTCCATAACAATGTACATCAATACAGAGCAAACCTTAGGTACATACTGGTCTAAACTGACTGGTGTAATATTCTGCTTGAAGGAACTCTTGTAGGTCTTTGACATTGTTCAGTGTTGCACTCATACCAATAATCTGAGTTGTCTCTAAAAAAAAATGAGGAAAATGTGTTAACTATTAAAAACTATGATAGAAATTTTAGCAACCTTTTCCTGTTCCCAGTTCTTCCTGAGTTGTTTGGGAAAAGAGACAATAAGTAAAATACATATACAGAGAAAAAGAAAGAGAGGCAAATTCTGTGCTGCTTGAGAATATGCAGTCAGTAAAGGGAGAATAATGGATGGGGAGGTCTTCATAAACATGAAGTCCAATCCCTTGTATCTCGTCATTCCATTGTTCATCGATTTGCTCGAGCAGGCACAAGTAACGTCTCCATTTGTCCCTGTTGTGTGCTAGTGTAGCCCGATGGCATCTGCTCGCTCTAGGAACACGAAGAGCTTCAAACCGTTCAGGGTTTTGACCAACAAGTCTGGCCATCTTGCAGGTGGGCAGCCACGTGTTCTTTTGACATCCTGTGGAATCCAATCGGTAACAGCTCTAGTCCAGCAGTCATCTCTAAATTGCATTACGTGTCCAGCCCATCTGATTTTCGACGCCTTTGCAAACGAGACAGCATCCCTGATTCTTGATCGTTGATGGAGGTCGGAACTCTGGATTCCTTCTCTCACTTGAGTGAAACATGATATTCCAAGCACAGCTCTTTTGATTCCTCTTTGGGATACCCGAATAGTATTGTCATCCTGTTTTTGTAGGGCCAGGTCTCTGAGGCGTATGTTAGTGCAAGAAGAACGGTGGAGTCAAAACGATGTGCCCGAATCTGGAGGCTCTTAACCACTTAACCACTTCTTTGAACGCTCTTGAAGGCATTCCACTCTGCTCTCTTCCTCCTGAGCAGTTCAAGTGCCAGGTTGTTTGTCATGTTGAGTTCTCGACCTAGGTACACATAACTGCTGTATCGAAGATGCAGTCAGGAACTAGTCCATTTCTCATGAACATTATCTTCGTGAGATTCAGCTGCAGTCCGACCTTTCCACCTTCCACACTCATGGTCGAAGTTGGCCAGCATTCGTGCTGCTTGGCTGATATTTGGTGTTATTAGAACCATGTCATCAGCGAAGTGTAGTTGCCGACCTTCTATCTTCACTCCCATTCCTTCCTATCCCAGTCATCACATGACGTTCTCGAGGGTGGCACTGAAGAGTTTCGGTGAAATGATATGGCCCTGCCGAGCCCCTCTCTTTATGTCAGTGATCACTTTGTAGTATGGTGATATCCTGGTGGTCAATCCATAATACAGCTCGCAGAGGATCTTGATGTACTGAGTCTGAATGCCCTGTTTGGCTAGGGCTTTGATGACTGCTTCAGTCTCAACAGAAGCAAAGGCCTTCTTTAAGTCAATGAACGTTAGACAGAGCGGCATCTTGAACTCTCACGAAACCTCAATGTGCTTGGTCCTGCTGCACATTGGCTATGGCTGATCATGCTGAATCCTTTTTGGAACCCAGCTTGTTCTCGTGGTTGTCCTTTGTCTAGCGTTCTGCCAATCCTATTTAGGATGACTCGAGTGAATAACTTGTAGACAATGGACAACAGGCAGATCAGGCGATAGTTGCCTATGTTGTGGATGTCTCCCTTCTTGTACAACAGTGCTGGATTTCCACTGGGACAGAATCTTGCATTCAGACAAGTAGTGTGTGAAGAGCCAAGCCAGTGTATTGACGAGTACTGGCCGCAGATTCTTCAGGTATTCGGGTCTGACCTTATCTGGACCGAGTGCTGTATGCTTCTTTACTGACGAAACGGTGTGTTGGATTTCAGAAGGGAGAACGTTGGGAACATATATCCATTCTGCAGAATTTGGTATGTGGGCAGGTGGACATGGCTACCGAAAAGATCCAAGTAGAAGTCGTGGATAACCTTTTCCATTGCCCTTCTGGAATATGTGATAGATCCATCAGGACGTCGGAGGGCAGTCATCTTGGTCTTATAGTTGGCAAAGAACAGGTTCGTGTTGCGAATATTTTTCATGGCTTCTGCCAAATCAGCCAACACTGCTGCTCTTCTCTCTTTGAGGTTTTCCTTTAACGCTTCTCTGCACAGCTTTGCGAGCTTGGACGTTAGTTTGTGATTGTCTGAGGCCAAACCATGTTGTCGAATGAGCTCAACAGTTTCTGAAGACAGGCGTCTTTTTGTGGCTTTCTCTTTTTTGGCATTCCTCACACAATCATGGAGGTACTGAACCAGTTGATCATATTCCTTGTCTATGTTGTCAACGACAGCATCTTCCCATATTGCTGAAATAGTGCCAAAGAGCTCCCAGCCCGAGGGTCCCAATGTGGAGTTCTTTAGACAACCTTCTCGGTCCTATCTTGGTGTTAAAATCACCAACAATGGCCTTGTAGAAGATGTTGTCTTCTTTATAGAACTCTAGCTCCATGTAGAACTTCTCAATTTCTTCTTCCTTATAGTTGGATGTTTATGCATAGATGACGAAGATAGAAACTGCCAGCAATGAGCCACATCTATTCAAACATAAGCATCCGATTCGGGTTGTTCGGCATTCAAATGAATCAATGTTCATGGCCAAGTTTGTGTTGATGAGGATACCAACACCACAGACACCTCTACTGTCGAATGTTCCAAAGAATAGTTCTCCAGTGTCGAAAATGGTGTGATGTGATCGATGTGAGGAGGCCAGTTACTGTAGATAAGTGAGGAGTATGAAGGTTCACCGACTTCGATGGTTCACCACCTCATTGTGGCAAGAGGGTGGTACGGTGACAACCGGTGAAGAGCGAACCAACACAGATCATTACAACAACATGCCACCGACACAGCAAGTTACCCGTGGTGTATCTGATATGCCAAAAACAGTAACAAAAATGGGCCTCATTCGCTTAACCATGGGAGAACCCCCAATACAGCAGTTTTGAGGATGAACAAGGAGAGGCTGCTAAAATCCCAGGGCTGAAGTAGGCTGTCAAAACAAAGAAAGACTAAAATAACTATCTGCATTTTTAACGCATGTATGCTGGCATCAGAAGCAAACATCGAGGACCTGATGGTGCTAGCACAGAAGACCAAGTACAACATCATGAAGTCCAATACCTTCACAATTTGTAAGCTGAGGGTTGGAGGATGCCTCAGTGGCTAATGTCAGCCTTATGAGCAGGAAGTCATAGGTTTGATCCCACATGTATGACCCACACACTGTTCTGGTTGCTCTGCTGTCTGGGCCCCCGGGGCTCCACTGGGTGTTTGGTAGCACTCAGCCAGGGCTGAGTAAGCCAGAATGAAGCTTTCAGCGATATTCCTGCCACATGTGCAAGCACCACAACCATGCCCATCAGCCCCTTGTCATTACCACAGGAAACAAGGAGAAAACCACTTATAAGCTTACATTTGAGATGGGAAGCCAAGGAAGAGACTGGAGACAGCTCCCAGGGCTGGAGTGCCTGTGCTATGAATGGGGCCTGGGGTCTCGAGGGCACGGCATGGTCCTCTGAGCACCGCTAGGGGTCACCCCCACCGCCCTCTACACACACAAATCAAGCCAAACAGACAGAAAAGCTAATGCAGAAATCTTAATCTTAGGTCTAATTTACATAATCTAGCTCCTGAGAGAACTAAATCTATATAATCTGTTATAAATTAATTAGCAACTCTGTTTGAATACTTACTGCTAGTATAGAGAATTTTTGCCAGGGTCATTTCAAGTATGGCCCCACGACTTCCTTCACCAATCATGTGCAACTTGGAGATTTAAAAAGAAAAAGAAGGAAATTTAATTTACATGCAATATCCATATAAAACATACTAGTGTGACACAACATTGTTCTGGATTTATAACTCACACATCTTAGATATAGCAACTAGAGTATATAAGCATTATTTCCTGGTTATTTAGTGAAATTTGAGGTAAACAGTTCACATGTATTATTATAAAATTAAATACATCCACATCACTATTCACATTTCAAAAAACACTTGCCGGGGCCGGAGCGATAGCACAGCGGGTAGGGCGTTTGCCTTGCACGCAGCCGACCCGGGTTCGATCCCCGGCATCCCATATGGTCCCCCAAGCACCGCCAGGAGTAGTTCCTGAGTGCAAAGCCAGGGGTAACCCCTGAGCATCGCTGGGTGTGACCCAAAAAGCAAAAAAAAAAAAAAAAAAAAAAAAAAAAAAAAAAAAAAAAAACACTTGCCATAACATGGAATTTAAGATTACCAAACATGAAAATTCTTCAACTGTATTGTCTAATACTGAATTATTTATTCATGTGGAGTTATTGAGCAAATGCACATAAAACTAAAGCTTAGTATAATACGTATATTGATAAATTACAAAGTAGCAACCAACCTCATCTACAACAACCAGACCCAGACAGCTGATCCTTTCAGTCTCGATCAAGGAGTTCACCAAACTATGGCCCTTTTCAATAGTGGCAATATAGAGTGATTTCTTCTCTCTTCTTTTAACTGGAGGAAATCTTCCTTTGCTTCCAGCATATTCTTCAACAAAGAATCCCAACTCTATACCAAAACTTGACAAACCTGAAATCTAGAACATCAATTAATAAGGGTCCATATGTGCTTTAAAAATTTAAGTCAGACAAAATATACATAAGAACTATTATGTTGATCTTTGAAAAATAAATGTAAATTTTATTTATTTTGATTTTGATTTGGGGCCCATACCTGGTGGTGTCCAGGGCGTACTCCTAGTTCATGCTCAGGGATCACTCCTGGCAGTGTGCATGGGAACTTATGTGGTTCTGGAGTTCGAACCCAGGTTGGTCACATGCAAGGAAAGAACCCTACCCACTACTATTGCTGCTTTGCCCTCTGCTACTAAATGTAACTTTTAAACTACAGAACTACAGAATGTGAAAATAAATTTTTACTGAATAAAAAATTTTGATTAAAAATAATAATAAAGCATCAGAGAAACTCATTTGCTGGCAAAATACTTGGTTAGTTTGATTTGAAAGAGCAGGCTACATATCTATACAACATTTAAATAGCTTAACCCATCATTTTAGGGAAAACATTCTGCAACAGGTATCTGAAGAGATTTTCAATAAGTTTGCTATAATGCTTTTGCATATTTAAAAACACTTTTTCCATTGCTAAAAGGCCCTCTTCTCCACAAAAAGTTGTTACATATATACTAGTTTCTATAGTTGGTTTCAAAATAATGTTAGCAAATAACACTAGTTTAAAAAAGAATCAGACCTTCTCTTGGACAATTGCAACATATGGGAGAATCATTAAAACATCTTTCCGATGGCATAGTAGTTCCTGGAGCATTAATATCTCAGCCACGAGGGTTTTTCCACCGCTTGTTGGTAAGGAATATATTAAATTTTTTCTTTCTTGCACAGAACTCAAAGTCAAGCATGTATGCTGCCATTCTGGGAATTAAAAAACAAGTATTATTTTTCTTTATCTGTGAAGTCAGTTGCACCCTGTCTTCTCATAATAAGTGTAATTACACACCAATATTAAAGGCCAAAAATCTCCCATCTTTGTGTAATATGCACTTGATGAGGGCATAAGTCGGGGACATAGGCAATAAAGTTATCTATTAAGTTACAAGGGCCAACACCATGGCACTGGAATAAAGAGACCCACAGATGAATGGGATAGAACTGAAAATGCAGTGAGAGACCCTCAGGTCAATTAACCTTTGATAAAGGAGCAAAATATGAAGTGGAACAAGGGAAGTCTTTTGGTTCTGGAAAAACTGGGGACATTGGTGGAGGTAAGTGGACACTAGTGAAGGGATTAGTGTTGGAACACTGTACATCTGAAACTGAATCATGAATGTTGAAACTCTGTAATTCAAGATTCAATAATAAAAAAAAGATTTTTAGAATTTAAAAGGATCAATTATGTGAACTTTGGAAAGAATGTTACAGAGGCCATATCCGGTGCTCAGGAATCACGAGGGGTGTATGCAATGCACACAGGGTCCAGTGTATACAAGGCCTTCGCTCAGCTTCAGCTCTCCTGGACCCTAGTTCACCTGTTTGGTAGATATAGACCTGACATGAGATTCTAGCACAGTGGTAGTGGCCAGCTAGACAAGAGAGCTGTTCATCTGAACATCTGAGCTAGAGGCCAGCAGTGTGAACTGAGGGCCTCCTTAGATTCTGCAGAAGCTGTATAAGCTTCCTCCCTTTTTTTACCCAAACACCACTGTAAAGAGAAAGAGGGGAAGGAGAAAAACCATTTGTGAAAAACCTTATGTGGCACCACATAAGGTGTAAAAAATTAGACTATCTGACTGGTTCTCAAGGGAAGCAGAACCTTGAATGGTAACTGATAAACTATTTAAATCATAAAAATTTGCATTATTAACCAACACATCTAGTGTCCTGCAATTTAGCAAGTCGGAATAAATAGGAATCAAAATAGATCTTAAAACATGGTGTAGGGGCTGGAGAGATAGCACAGCGGGTAGGGCGTTTGCCTTGCACGCGGCCGACCCGGGTTCAAATCCCAGCATCCCATATGGTCCCCTGAGCATGGCCAGGGGTAATTCCTGAGTGCAGAGCCAGGAGTAACCCCTATGCATCGCCAGGTGTGACCCAAAAAGCAAAAACAAAACAAAACAAAACAAAACAAAAACATGCTGTAGAAACAGTATGACAAACTCTGTTAAGTAACTTGGCAAAGTAAATATCCAAAGGGTTAAAATTGTACATCAGCAGCCTATGGAGGAGAAGGGTGTGTGTGTTGAGGTTGGGGGAGGAGATATGAAAAAAGGGTCCAGAGGGCTAAGAAAGCAGTAAAGAGCTAGCCTTGCACATGGTAGATGCCAGTTCACTCCTTGGCACCATCATGACACCTGAGCACTGTCTGGAGTGATCCCTAGTCAGAGTCCTGAGCATGGCTAGGGATAGCCTCATAACTATAAAAATTTTTTTTTAATGGATAAAATATTTCACAGAAGGGATAAATGCAAATGGCTAAAAAATCACACAAGAGGATGCTCAACCGCTATCAGATTAGTAAAATAAACAACAAAAGTAACTAACAATACAGTACCCATAAGTCAGGAATGGGGCCCAGTGACAGAGTATACACTTTTCACTGTAAGGCCCTGGATTTGATATTTGGCACCAAAAATAAAAATTAAAATTAAGATAAAAATAAAAAGGGGAAAAAAAATACAGTAGTTGGAGCAACAGTACAGCAGGTAGGGCGTGACTTGCATATGGCCAACCCAGGTTTGATTCCCAGCATCCCATATGGTCTCCTGAGCAGCACTAGAAGTAATTCCTGAGTGCAGAGCCAGGAGTCACCCCTCAGCATTGCAGGATGTGTCCCCTAAACAAAATAAAACAAAAACCAAAAAAGAATCCAGATTATCTAGACTAGATTTCTGAATAATTTGGAGTTGGGGAGACTAACCGGCAAGCATTTTGGTTTATGAGAGCATAAAACATTATCATCTTCTTTAGAAAACAGTACCCAAATTAAACACACATTTGCCTTTGAGCTAGCACCATCACTTTTGGTTCTCTACACATATAAAAAGCAAAGTTACATAAAAATTATATGTAGGATATTCATCATGGCAGTGTTTATATATATGAAACAGAACCAAAAGCTGAATGAATCTGTGCAATCTTGGAATTCTTGGCAGCCCGAAACTGAAAAGCAAATTTATGTATAGGCTTCATAAAGTTAAAAAAATGAGATCATGAGGGCTGGAGTGATGGTATAGCAGGTAGGGCACTGGCCTTGCATGTGGCTGACCAGGGTCTGGTGCCCAACATCCTGTATCATCCAGGAGTGATCTGAGTGCAGAGTCAGGAGTTAGCACTGAGCATCACTAGCTGTGGCCCAATCCCCACATCAGAGATCATGAATGTGTGTTGGATAGTATGAATTATGCGCCTAGAAAAAAACTGAAGAAAACATCCCTAAGTTAAGATACCAGTTATTTTCTCTTGTTCTGGGGGTGGGCTGAAAATTAGCTGAGGAAAGTGAGATAGCAAAAATAATCAGTTTGAGAAATGTGGACTATCAAGGAAAGAAGTTTACTATAATAGTAAGAAAGGGTATGTTAAATACTTTTTGATTTCTTTTTTTAGGTCACACCTGGTGGTGCTCAGGGATTACTCCTGGGAGGGCTCTGGGAACCATATAAGGCAGGTGCTTGAATAGGCCACATGCAAGGCAAGTGTCTTAACTACTGTACAGTCACCCTAGCCCAGTAGCGTTTAAGTTGAAAAATATGACCGTGGGGCCAGAGACAGTGCAACAACCTGGAGTGCATAGTTGCATATTTTGCACGCAGGAGGCCTGGGACCAATCTTGAGCAGAGGGCCCCAAACAAAACAAACAATAAAAACCTTGGAACTGATCTGTTTCTCCTGATTCACACTAACATTACAGCTATGAGGGTGACTTCTTCATTCCAGCAACAAAGCATTACCATATAATTTTTCAATTCCCTTGAATTGAACATAAAGGTCTCTCACTTTACTGGGTAATGAATAGAAAGGACCAAGGTCATCTGATGACAACTCAATTGTTTTCTTAGCAACATTAATCTCCTCGTTTAATAGAGTCTCTCTGAGCTGCTTAGTCCTAGAAAATATTGGTGTTTGGACCCTGGCATTGCCAGCCATAGCACTTTTGAGATGATCTTTGAGACTTTTTCTCCTGTTCACATCAGAAGTGGGTTGGACATGGGAAGAGGAGTCATTAACTTGTGGAGACTTCTCCCTGGCAGCCGGCAGGCAGGACAGGCTCTGGATCCTCTTTTCAGCAGCAGTTGGATCGTCCCTAGTATCTTGAGTGTTCTGCAAGTCTTCAAAATACAAAACCTGAGAAGAAGGTATATCAAACAGAATATCCACTTCTGGTTCCTCTGAGCCCTCTTGGAGCCCACTCTGGTTCTCTATGCGTGCATCATCCACTATTAATCCTGTCACGTTGCCTCCATCGGGAATGCTGAGTTTGCTGGGCTTGATGATGTCTTTTGACAGTTCTTTGGCGGTGAGTTCTGGGTTGTGTGTATTATGCTCAGGAATGTGCATATGTTTTTGTTCCAGATCATCAACTTGAGCTAATAAAGAGTTTTCAGCAAAGCTATCATAGTCACCAAACATGTCCTCTTCACTGTTATTTTGCTGGAGAGAAAACAGAAAAGGTTTATGATCAATTCTAACTACAGTGAGTCTCAGAGGGTCAGAAGATGGCTCAGGGGACAAGCGGATGCCTTGCATCCAGGAGTACATGTTCAGTTTGATTCCAATAGAGTATTGCCCCCACCTCTACCCACCCAACACTGCCAGCAGTAGTCCTTAAGGGTCCCAAGCATCACCTAGATGGCTCTGGTACCCCCAGCATCTCTGGCCTCAAGCACTGAATACTTGGGCACACACAGTTGGGCTGAGTATTGCAGGAGTGGTCCCAACACCCCCCAGTTTGGAAGACCCCACAATTAATCATTAAAGTCCAGGGCTTTATCAGTAATACTTTGGTTTCATAAGGCTCACAGACGGAAATGTAAACCACTCTTATGAAACAGGCACTACTCTCATTGATAGATGGAGAAATGGAGGTCCAGAGAAGCTTGTCCAAATGTCAATCCTAATGTATAGTGATGCTGGGATCCTAATATTTTTTTTGGGTGGAGCAGGTGCAGGGGTAGTGTTTGGGGACAAATTCTGCATTGCGCTGGGGATCTGCTGGGGGCAAGAGGGTCTCTTTCCCAGCATTCCTGAGCCCCCTGGCAGTTCCTAGGATCTGTTGTTTACCCTACAAAGCATGTGCTCTAGCTCTTTGAGCTTTCTCTGGCAATGGGATCTTAATTTTTTTTTTTCCCTTTGATTCTGGGTTACTTTCTGTTGCTGGAGACTGGACCCGAGTGGGGGACAGGGGTAGCTCAAGAAAAGTGCATTTAATCCCTGTATTATCATCTCTCCAGATCCAGAATCCCAAATTTTAGGTCAAATCCCAATTTTTTTCCTTAAAAAAGGAAGTACAACACCCCAAACTCCATCTATTGGGATGAAATGTCATTCCAAGTTTCTTTCTTTAGGTTTTTGCATCACCGTACTCTGCGATTTTTAGGCCAAATCCCAATTTTTTTTTCCCTAAAAAAGGAAGTACAACACCCCAAACTCCATCTATTGGGATGAAATGTCATTCCAAGTTTCTTTCTTTAGGTTTTTGCATCGTCATACTCTGCGATGCTCAGGGGTTCCTCCTGGAGAGCTCTGGGGACCATCCCGAATGGCAGGAACGAACTGGGGTTGGCTGTGTGCAAGGTCAACCGTCCTGCTCTCTGTGCACACACTGTGCACACTGATAATAACGGTAGCGCCCCTCTTCCCAACCATGCCAGGATCACTGGACACAGCGGGGTGTGGAGATTCTGTTCCGGGGCCTCTGGAGTGTGGGGGGTGGAGGAGGTGCTGGAAGGAGGGAGTCTGCCCATCGCAAAGCAGAAGGCAGCAAAAGAGATGGACAGCGTCGGACCTGGCGCCAGGAGAGTTGTTCCGTGATTTCTCGGGGTCTGATTTCTGCCGCGTTATCAATGGGGGACGGAAATAGCCAAGCCGGCAGCTCACAACGGGGCGGGTTTTTCTCGGGGCGGGGCCAGCATCGATTGTCACCGATTTCACAGTCTCCCGCCGCGCCCCTCCCCTGCCGGCACGAGCACCTTTCACACCCCGGGGCCCCACGAGCCCCGCCTCGCGCGCGGGCAAGCGCCCGCCTCAGAGCGGCCTCCCGGTCCTGTCAGGGCGCGCGCGGCCGGCCGTGACCCCGGCCCCGAGCTCAGCCCCGGGGCGAGGGGCTCTGAGGGGCGTACCTCGGCCCCCTGCGCGGCCGGGGGCGTCCCAGCCCCCATCTCTTCTCTCTCCTCCTCCACAGCGGCCGGCTCGAGCGCCGCCTCAGCAGGGCTGACAGGGCTGCGGCCGACGCCCGAGCGCGCGCCCAGCAGCTTCCGCCGGGGGCTCCCGGCCCCCAGGTCTTCTTCTTCTTCATCATCTTTTTCCTCCTTCTCCTCAGCGGGGCTGACAAGGCTGCGGCCGAAGCTCAGGCGGTTCCTTTTGCGGACAGACACCCGCCGGCGGATGTGGGAAACACCGTCCTCCATGGCGGGGCCCCGCGCGCGCGCCGCCGCCGCCGCCGCCGGCTGCCTGGCCCCGAGGCCAGGGCGGGAGACGCCGACCAGCCGGGGTCGCCAGCAGCCGCGAGCCACCGCGCCCGCCGCCCGCCGCAGGGAACGTTCCGAGGCAGCGGCCGCGGCCGGCCGGAAGCGCCCGCACTCTTGAACCAGCCCGCCTCCCGCCCCACCAATCACAGGAGCCCGCGGCCTTGCCGCGCGGGACGCCGGGAACCGGAAGTGGCCGCCCGGCGCCTGGCGCGCCCCGCCCCTCGGGCCGCCGCTCGCTGCGCTCCGACTGCGGCCCCGGAACCTTGGCGCGGAGGCTCGCGGAGTCCGCGGGAAGGACACCGGGAGGGGCGCCCGGGGCCATGGCGGCGCTGGTGGCCGTGCGCGGGGGCCTCGGGGGCGGCCGCTGGACGCGCTTCGCGGGGGCTGCCGCGCGCCTCTCCGCGCCCGGCTCGCACCAGGGTACGTTTCCCAGCGCCCGTTGCAGCGACGCACGCGTTGACCCGCCGCCGATTGGGCGGACCAGGCACCCCCCTCCCGACCCCCCCCCCCCAGCTAAACAGGGGCTCAGCCTTGTCACCTTTGCTGGCCGTGAACATAGAGGTGCAAAGGTGCAGGGGCGAGCTGCGAGCCCGGACTCGCGGGAAGAATGCAGAACTCCCGTAGTGTTCAGTGGCACCGCGTGTGACCCAGGGGTCGCCGGCGTGGGTCGCGCGGGTCCGTGGGAAAATCCCCGCGGACAGGAACCCGCGCGGGCTGGCAGGAGGCTGAGTTTCTACCCAAGGCGGGCGGGCGTGTGCTGGGCCCTGGCGGTATTCTGGACGAGGAGCGGCAGGACGAGGGGCTGAGCGCCCAGACGAACTTTCCAGAACCACCCAGGACCGCATGCCAGGGGTCTCTGAGTTCCCAGATGTGGCCCAGGTCGCAGCACAGGGCCAGGACTTGCCCACTTCTGCCCGTTGTTTCGGGCGTGTTTTCCTACCAGCAATGGGGGGGGGGGTGTCTGTTGCCCATTTCCCTTTGGTGTGACCATACATGTTGTTGCTTCTCCCTTTAGCATATGCATTAAAGTCTGCAGCCGTAGAGTGGAAGGGAAATTTCAGTGTCAGGCAGTCGGTAGGGAGTAGCTTTGCTGCTGAACTCTGGGAAACCCTAGAAACACTCTCGAAAAGTCAATAAGCCTCAGTAACTCCGAGAAGACTCTTAGTAAGACAGTAAGTCGGCTTCAAGCCCAGAGGTTTCTCACCGGTATTGTCTCATGAATATAAAACCTTTCTGTTGTATTTAATAAAATATATTGCTCTCATCTTGCCTCGATAAACATGTCTTTTTCAGTGTAAAGGAATGATTTGTGGCTCCTGTGGCTATAAGACTCATATCTGTGTGTGTGTGTGTGTGTGTGTGTGTGTG
Organism: Sorex araneus; assembly: GCF_027595985.1. NCBI lineage: Eukaryota > Metazoa > Chordata > Mammalia > Eulipotyphla > Soricidae > Sorex > Sorex araneus. The sequence continues at coordinate 205,521,222 of NC_073306.1, forward strand.
TGTGTGTGTGTGTGCACCTGTGTGGAAGTTAGAATTGTTGCCATCTTCTATATTGGTTTTTGGGCTATAGTGTGTGTGTGTGTGTTTTGGTTTTTGGGCTATAGTGTGTGTGTGTGTGTGTGTGTGTGTGTTTTGGTTTTTGGGCTATAGTGTGTGTGTGTGTGTGTGTGTGTGTGTGTGTGTGTGTGTGTGTGTGTGTGTGTAAGTTAGAATTGGTTTTAGGGCTGTACCCGGCTCTGGCTCTGCACTCAGGGATCACGCCAGGCTGGGCTCAGGGGACCATATGTGGGGCCCGGGATTGACCTGGTCAGCAATGTGTAGGGCAAGTGCCTTACCTGCTGTGCCATCTCTGGCCTCTATAGGGCCATCTTGAAGATGAAGATCAAACCAGAATGGCCATAAGGTGAAGCATGAGCCAGGAAGGAACCACAGCAGGAAATGACTGAAAGATTTATTGATTGCCTTTAAATAGTGTCTGTGTTTATATATAATTAAAAAAAATCCATTACACTTTGAAAAACCACATTGATTTGTTGCTTTTTATTTCATTTCAGTGCTGCGGAGTTGTTCACAGCATCAGCAGGTAACTGACAAGGAAGACCTGGTAAGAATTTCCCTTCCTTTTAATGAGGTATTCTAGATATTTCCAAACTATTACTTTACTGGGTTTTGGTTTTTTTTTGGGGGGGGGTTACAACCCAGCGATGCTCAGGGTTACTTCTGGCTTTGCACTTAGGAATCACTCCTGGCAGTGCTCAGTGGACCATGTGAGATGCTGAGAATGGAACTCGGGTCGGCTACGTGCAAGGCAAATGCCCTACCCACTGTGCTACTGCTCCAGCCCCTACTTTAGTTTTTGAATAGATTTAAGTTGGAGGACAAGAATGCTATCACTAGTCTGTTGGCCAGAGTTAGCTCAGTGAGCTGTGCAGTGCTCTGCCTACAGGAGGCCCCTGGTTCCATCCCTGACACCATATGGTCCCCTGAGCACAGTGGGAGACACCCCAGTACTGAGCCAGAAGTAGCCCATCCTCTGCCCCCCATGTTACCAGGTGTAACCCAAAACACTGGGGAAAAAATACAATAGTGATTTAACACCTGGAAATTTGGGGAGTGGATCTAGGGATTATACTGATAAAGAATTGCACATCCTGGGGCTGAAAGCAACAGTACAGCAAGCAGGCACTTGCCTTGCACACGGCCAAGCCCCAGTTCATTCCCTGGCTCCATATCTAGCTCCTCTGAACCTCTCCAGGAGTGATCCCAGAGTGTCGAGCCAGGAGTAAGCACCGAGCACTTCTGGGTGCCTGAGTTTGGTCCCCAACATCCCAGTCATCCCCTGAACACTGCCAGGAGTAACTTCCTGAGTGCAGAGCTGGGAGTAACCCCTGAACATTGCTGGGTGTGGCTACCCCCACCCATCCCCCAAATAAAGCTATAACTAGGCATTTTGAGAAGATTTAAATGTGGTTTCCTTAAAGTTTCTTTAAAAAAAATTTTTTTTAATGTTAATTCAGATTTTTTATATCAGGCTGTATTAAATTTCTCCCCTTTGTCCTAGCCCATTCCAATGGAAAATCCTTATAAGGAGCCTCTGAAGAAATGTACCTTGTGTGGAAAACGTGTAGATTATAAGAATGTACAGGTGAGATCTGATTTTCCTTCACCATGATACCTGATCTTAGGATTTTTCTTTATTATTTGATTTAACTAAAGAGAATCTTTGTTTTTTAATAGGTTTTGTATAGAAGCAGTTGTTTTAGCAACTTTATAATTTCAAATTTATGTATACTTTTGGGTAAACTGCATCCTTTATTCAAGTAAGACTTCCTTGGTTCTGCCTTATTAACACTCTTAGCTTTGTGTTTCTTGTTTCTCCCTTTTCTCTTTGCCCAGATGTTTTAGCAAGTGGTTGGCTAGCACTGTCCATTTTTGGAGTTGAATAGTTTCAAAAAAGCTTTTGGTGGAATTGATCTGTATTATAAGTCCACATAGCTAACTTGCAATTCATTCTTTTATGGTATCATGATTTATATACTATTAGTATCACTTTAGGCATATAGTGTCACTGCCCCTTATCCATAAACAGGGTGAAAGCTTCCCTTAAAATTTAACACGTATAAAAGAAATGTGTGATGTGAGCAATGAATTACAAAAACATAATTATTCATTGCTAATTCTAAATAATCAATTTAAATAAGAAGTAAGTATTTTAGGAATTTATTGGATTTTAAGGTAGGGGAAAGAGGGATAGGTATTGGTTTAGTTTAGTGGACTTGGTTAACTTTGTTGTATAATTACAATGTCAAAAGATGTAGGGAAAATTAAGATAATTCTAAATTATTCTTTTTCCTTTACTTTTAATAATTTAATTTGGAAATCTTTTCATTATTTTTCTATAATAAAATATTTATACACAGAATCCTTTACAAATACTAATTTTGATGGGCTTCTACTGGTAATTATAATCTACTCTGAAGTGTTTATTGCCTTGTTCTAAGTAGCAGTACTTAGAATAATTTCTGTGGAAGTCATGAAAATAACTTTAAGAACTGAAAGAATCTGCTTATTAATCTTCTGTAGACTCTTTGGACACTGAATAAGGGATGTTAACTTTAATAATGATACTTTAAAAGATGACATTAATGGGATAAGATATAATTAATAGAATAAGGATATAATTGATATTCACTATCACTATTACTATCATCCCGTTGTTCCTCTATTTGCTCAAGTGGGCCTAGTGATGTCTTCATTCATCCTAGCCCTGAGATTTCAGCAGCCTCTCTTTACTCATCCTTCCCAGTGGTGCCGCATTAGAGGGTCTTTCAGGCTACAGAGAATGAGACCATCATTGTTACTATATTTGGCATAAAAATAGGGCACGCGGAGCTTGCTAGGCTCTCCCGTGTGGGCAGGAAAACGCTTGGTAGCTTGCCAGGTTCTCCGAGAGGGAGGACTAGGTTATAAGATGTCATATGTTATATAACATATATTACATATAATCGGATATGATTGATAGGATATTTTTATTTATATTTTATGAAATTTGAAATAACTTGATTTAAAGGTGATAGAAAGTTTTCTGAAAATTACAGAATTGAGGTTGAATAACAAGTGTATTAATACAGTTTTTTTTCTTCTCCAAATAAAACTCAAAACAGCTTTTGTCACAGTTTATTTCTCCATTTACTGGATGTATTTACGGAAGGCACATAACAGGTATTTTCTTTTCTTTCATAGTAACTTAGGTGTAGATAAACAAAAGTGTATAGGTATGAAAACCGAACCATTTCTTAAGTGTTAAAACTCTGACTTGTACTTTGAAAAAGCCACTTCTTAGACCAGAAGGGAACTACTTTGCATACCTTTTTATGCTTTATGCCCAGTTTGCCATTCTCTCTGAAGCATAAAAAAAATGGCATAAAAATACCAGCTTTGGACGAGAGGGTCCGTGGGCTTGGAGGTAAGACAGGGGCACGGGAGGGAGTTCGGACCCAGTGGTGGAGGTCAGGTGAGCTAACGTGACTTTGACATCATAAATGCCTACGCCACTGTGAACACATGACCTTTCCTGTAGTAAATTAGCACCACACACATATGTGGACAGCAGGAGAGGGGGCGGTCCCCAAGCCACCAGCACCAAAAGAGCAGAAGAATGGTCGGGGGCTGTGAGGGAGCAGAGAGCTAGAATGCGCCCTTTACCTCAGCGCCCCGCAGCCCAGGGCGTTCCATCGCTGGCACCACATGGTCCCCAGAGCCCTGCTGAGCACTGCCAGCCGTGGGCAGAAAGAAAGCACCACCACAAAAACCCTCTGCTGAGAGTAAGAGTAGCAGAGGAGTTACCTGCGCCAAGACGAGAGGTGGGCGGCCCCAAGGAGGAAGGCCTTGGTCAGTCAGCAGTGACATGGGGACTGCAGTGTTTCCATGAAACCACATGGAGGTGTGAGCCATCAGTGCCCCATGCCAAGTGTCTGAAAGCCAGAAGTCTGGGGCCATCGGTCATCTTACCTGCTGCTTGCTTTTATTTTTTGTTTTGGGGTCACTTACTCCTGGCTCCGTGCTCAGGGTACCCCTGGTGGGGACCGGGGACCAGAAGGGGTCCTCGGGATGAGCCCTAGTTGGCTGTGTCCAAGACAAGCCCTCCTCCCCACTGTCTACAGCCATGTGTTCTTACAAGTCACGGGCTTTGTGTGGGAGCTTGTGCAGGCTGTCTGGCCTGCGAGCCACACGCCCATCTGCTTCCGGCCACGCTGCCCACCCTTCCTTGACCTCCCACAACTGTCAGACACTTGAATAACCCAGCATTGTCTTTCACAGGTCTTTGCGGGAAGAAACAAAAAGAAATCACAAAAGCTATCAAAAGAGCACAAATCATGGGTAAGAGCAGCCGAAATACTGACTTGAGCTCACGAGGATTCTGCTCTTTTCCTGTCAGTGACTTTGATTTTCTCTTTACAGGGTTTATGCCGGTTACATACAAGGACCCTGCATATCTCAAAGACCCTAAAGTTTGTAATATTAGATACCGGGAGTAAACGGTTATCAGCAAACGTTTTACAATAAAGTGGTGTGATACTCATATTGGCTCAAAGTCTGATATTTAATAAACTAGAAAGTTAACATGAAAAGTTTAATCCGACTATGCATTGAGGGTTTTAAACTCTTAACAATTTGAAATTGAAAAGTGTTTTAGGGGTGAATTTTCCTCTCCAAACGGAACCAAAACATTTAGAATGTTAATATCGTATTTCCTGTGTATCAGCACTGTACAGTTGCCACTTGTACGGGGTTCACAAATAATACACCACTGATTAGAGTAGTAAACATGGATGGGATGATAATGGAATTTTGTTAGGTCTAGATTCTTCTCTTATAAGGATAAGGGGATTTTAGGGACATGAGTGCAGGAAAGAGGAGTGCTTGAACAAGGGACACATCCTGTTGATACATCTCATGTGGAGTCACGGGACAGTGGCTCTTTAAAAATGTTCTGTGGCAGGCAGTGTGGTACTGTCCCAGAACCTCCCGTTTGTGGGCTGGTCCGAGTCTGGCAAGCATTCTTGGAATAAACTGGTCCATAGACAGTCTGTTGTCATTATCCTACCACAACGATTAACCGCAAAGAAGAGAAATTGAGGGGAAATGCCCTATAACGTCCCTGTTCCTCCTCTCGGTGAATACTCAAACTCAGTTATAAGGCATCTGTATACTGACCTATATGTGCTGCTTTGATTCAGTTTAGCATTGACCTCAAAAAAGATCAGGGGCCAGAGATAGTACAGGGGTTAAAGCATCTGCCTCAGACACAGTCAACTCCAGTTTGAACTTTGGACTGCATGTGGTCCTCCAAAGCCCCAACCCCAGAGCACACAGTCAGGAATAACCCTTGAGCATCACCAGGTGTGGCCCAAGCCCAGGTGGATCATTGTGCGAAAGTATGTGCTAAATCATCTCGTAGCTCTTTACAAGTTCCCAGCGAACTGAGCTTGTCTGAGGAGAGCTTTTATACTTCAGTTTGACAAGTATATAAGCATCTGAAGAGCCTGGTTCTGTCCAGGGAGGGATGTGACCGGTAAAGCACTTGCCGTGCCTGTGTGGAGCTCCCGGTTTATCCTAAGCTCCACCAAAGACACCAAAACCAAAAAAAAAAAAAACAACAACACCCGACCCTCAAGCATTTTAGAAGACATTTACATATATAGACTACGTGTTGCTACTGCAATTCTTGACCAGTGCATCCAGACTGCATTCAACTACAATATCCTAAGTGCTACCTTCGGTGTGGCTGTGGTTATTCTGAAGGGCTCAGGGGTGCAGAGATAGCTCTGCCTATGGGAGAAGCCCAGACTCAATTCCTGGGGCTGCACGGTCCTGAGCCCCGAGCTGGCAGTAGCCCCAGCGCTGCTGGGCATCCCCTTTCCTAACACAGACACACACAGACACACAGAACCACCAGAAACAATGGGTTCAGACCAATGGCCCAGTTTTCCTCCTCTGTACAACACAGTAAAACAATCCCAGCCGAAACTGACCTGCATGAATCATCCCGAGAACTGTGTGGGCTTTATAAGGAACCCACGGTAACCAACGCATCTTGTACAGACACCACAGGCCGCCACAGGGCAGGTTCACTCCAGAAGTAACAGGAAAAGACAACGGTCAGTGTGTGTGTTCAGCCTTCTGTTCACTCAGTGAAGCAAAGGTTTAATTTGACATAAACGTCACGGACAACTCACCATTAAGGAAAGGAGGGTCACCAGGGTCCCTGAGCCAGCGTGAGCGGGCTCACTGGATTAACACACAGGGCAGAAGGCCGGGGCTTGCCTACCCACTGACCTCTGCCTCGCGGTGTGTGATTTTGCTCTCAAACCTGACTTTGATACTGTATTCATGAAATACATTTAAAAGGAAGTGTTTGGGGTTTGGGAAATAGCAGGAAGGGCTAGAGTGGCAGTGGTGCTCTGGTGCCCCCTTTTTCAGCCCCCTGACCGAGGGCTAACCCAGGCCCGCTTGGTATCCGGCATCCGACCCGCTCAGGTCTGTTCTGAGGAGACGCGTCTCGGCCCGGACAGTAACTCCCGTCTGTGCTCGGTACCGTGGGAGTCGGAATCTTAGTGATCTCAATAAAAATGAAACCGTTCACCTTAGACTTCTGTTGTAAAAAAATAAGGTTGATTTCTTTTAATTCCAAACACTTTTTTTTTTTTTTATAAAAATGTTACTTCAGCTTTTAAAGGGACCAAAAAAAAAAAAAAGTTTGGGTTGTAAATTGTAAAACCAGCTGTTTTATAAAAAAAAAGTCCTTTCTGCTTTCTGTAATAAATGTGCTAGAGAGGGTTGCGGAGGTCCTGCAGATAACGGAGCCGGGTGGGAGGCGTGGGGCGCAGCCTCAGAAGGTGGGCGAGTGCGGGTAGCGGCCCCCGCCCGGGCCCTGCTCCGGCTGCCTGTCCCCGTCGTCGCTCTCGGGGCTGCTGCTGGCGTCCGGGGGGCTCACTCGGCCTCGCCGGGCCCGTTTTGCTCGCCACGGGGCGCCGGCCTCTCGGGCTGGCCGCTTGGCCGGCCGGGGCTCGGGGCCGTCGGGGCCGTCGGGGCTGTCGGGGCTGTCGGGGCTGTCGGGGCACTCCACCATCAGGGTCAGGCTGTCGGCCTCGGGCAGCGGGTGCGCGGCGGTGCAGGCGCCGGCCCTGAGCCGCCGGCTCCGCAGGGAGAGCACGCAGGAGTGCAGGAGCGCACAGGCGGGGAAGAACGTCCGCAGGGCCTGGCACAGCCACACGTTCTCCCGTGGCTCGTCCTGCACGGCCTTCTCTCCTGGGCAAGGGAGGAAGGGTTGGGAGATCGGGAACTCGACACCGTTCATCCAGTAAGCGAAGGAAAAAGAGCATGCATAATCCTTCATTCTAATTTATAGGCAGTATTCTAAGATTAAATTCGTTAAATTATTTTTCCTTCCTTCCTCCTTTCTCTCTTTTAAATTTTTTTTTTTTTGCTTTTTGGGTCACACCCAGCAATGCACAGGGGTCACTACTGGCTCATGCACTCAGGAATCACCCCTGGAGGTGCTCAGGGGACTATATGGGATGCTGGGATTTGAACCCGGGTTGGCCGCGTGAAAGGCAAACGCCCTACCTACTGTGCTATCACTCCAGTCTCTCTCTCTCTCTCTCTCTCTCTCTCTCTCTCTCTCTCTCTCTCTCTCTCTCCTCCCTCCCTCCCTCCCTCTCTCTCTCTCTCTCTCTCTCTCTTCTATTTTTTTTTTGTGGGGGGGGGCACACCCAGCCATACTCAGGGATTAATCCCAGGATCCCAGGTCTGTGCTCAGGAATTACTTTTTTTTTTTTTCTTTTTGGGTCATACCCAGCGATGCTCAGGGATTACTCCTGGCGGTGCTCCGAGGACCATATGGGATGCTGGGAATTAAGCCCAGGTTGCCCGCGTACAAGGCAAACATCCTACCCACTATACTATCATTCCAGCCCCTCAGAGATTACTTTTGGCAGGGCTGGGGGACCAACTAGGGTGCTGGGGACGGAACCCGGTCAGCTGTGTGCAAGGCATGTACTTTGCCTGCTCTCTTCGGCCCAAATCTATTACAGTCCTTAATAACAATGCTACAGAACAGCACAGTACTGCTGTAACTATACCACGGTCTTTTTTGGGATTAACTAAACAACTACTTCTGGCTTGTTCTTCAAGCCCTCACTCTCCTGTGAACACCTGTCTCGCTTCCTTGTCTCTTTCTTTGCCAACTACCACTCTGGAAACAGTTCTCTACTCATTGGCCAGTGAGTACACACTTTTCTGTTACCCCTCATGTCTTTCTAAATAAGTTTCCGTAGAAACTAGAAAAAAGAAAAGAAAAACCATTACGTTCTAATCTTATAAAGGACAGCTCCACCGGGTAGACCAGATGCCTCATCTAAACTCCAGTTTTCTTTAGCACGCAAAGCAGTGATGCATAAATATTCTCTTTACCTTCTTCGCTCTGTGCACGTCTTCTCTTTCTCACTTCCCCCTTCAGTCTGTTGACGTCTCTGAGCAGCCTCTCCACCGCTTGCTCACTGTCTTCTACTTTCCTGCATATACTCTGCAAAATAAAATCACGCAAGGGTACGGATAAAATTCCAAGCTGGGTACGGTCCCCGTCCACAAATAATATAAATTCTGTGGTGTGGAATATTACTTGCCTTTACAATTTCATCTGACCGTTTCCTGCCAGAATTCACTAACAATAAGCCCTGGTTTTCTATAGGTAATAAAACGCTTCCTTGGCGGGGGAGGATGCTGACGCCAAGAACCAATTCGCTCAGCCCATAAAATGCTTTCTGCCTACGTTAACCTCCCATTCTCACGTAGCTTTATCCGACCAGTTATTTCCTCAATAATACATTAAAAAAATACCCTACGTGACTCGTACTGAGACAGGCATGCAGTGCCATGGGGCTAGTGTGGTGTCAGAGCACGTGACTTGCACGCGTGGGGCCCAGGCGAGATCCCCAGCGTGCCACCCCTCTCCTGTGCCACAGCAACGACGACAGTGCTCTGAGCCATAGTTACCGCCAACGTAACGTCAAGAAACTGACAAAAAACAACAATGGAAACGGGGGGCCAGGGAGGCGGCTGGGGGACTGCCGTGCACGCCCGCAGGCGGGGCCCAGTCTGACCCCCGGAAGCTCCTGGTGCCCCACGTACCACCGGGAGAAACCCCTGAGCACTGAGCCAAGTCAGAAGAACAAAGAGAAAAGAAAATGAGAATTGTTCCATTGTTAGGAAAGAAAATGATAAAGACTTTCCTTCCCGAAAGAGAAACGGCATTGGAAATACGACTGGCCGAGGTGTCTGCAGTAATAAGTACGAGAATCTTTTGACTCTGGTTTCATTTTGAGAATATAAATAAGAGAAATTTACATGACTTCTAAGTTAGCATGACATCAAAAGTAGGTTTCATTTACTTTTTGGATGTCTGCCCAGCTGGCTGTCTCTTGTAACCCCTTGCCAACCTGCACATTAAATGAACCAAACAATACTGGCATGTTGATCAGTAAATTTAAAAATTTTTTTTTTTCACAAGGTATGAGGACTCGAAGCCAGGGCTTCACCAGGTCACACAGGACGTTCCCACGAAGCCACAGATACGGGATACAAAGTTCTGGAACTATGGTGCCTGCAATACCCCTGCAGCCCCTATTCTAACCGCGTTCGTCCTTTTACCAGAGTCCTGCTACACTGCTCGACGAGATACCCCACCGTAAGAAAGAGTGAGACAATGAAGCCAAATGAAAACTGTTTTATGATCTGTAAAGTTAAAAGGAAAAATAGTTCCCATGCCTTGGTGGTGTAAAGGAGTACACAGCTCTATACAAGCCGCAGTCAACACCCCTAACGCTGGAGAGCCAAACCCCAACACCCAAACTTAAACATGTGCCTGTCAGAGAGGCAGGGAGGGCGGGGATGGGGGGCGGGAGGGAGCCTGGGGACAAGGGCAGGGGAGGAGGGAAGCTGATCCTGGTGGTGGGACTGGGACTAGAACATCACATGCCTAAAACCCAGCTCGGAATTACTTTGTAAATTATGGTATCTTAATAAAAAAAAAATAGAAATTGAGGAAAAAACCTTAAAACCATGACACGAATGCTTATGTGCCCATCACTGTCAACTGTGTAAAAGCATTAGGGGAAAAGTGAATGTGCAACACGAAAATGGTCCTGACTCTGGATATTTCTCTATCCTCTAAAATTCTCATATTAATAAGAACTAATTTTTGCAAGTGCAGTATTTGCAGCCTATAAAAATAAACCAAGGGGCTGGAGCGATAGCACAGCGGGTAGGGCGTTTGCCTTGCACGCGGCCGACCCGGGTTCGAATCCCAGCATCCCATATGGTCCCCTGAGCACGGCCAGTGGTGATTCCTGAGTGCAGAGCCAGGAGTGACCCTGTGCATCGCCAGGTGTGACCCAAAAAGCAAGCAAAAAAAAAAATAAAATAAAATAAACCAAGCCCAGGGGCCAGAGCAATAGCACAGCGGGTAGGGCGTTTGCCTTGCACATGGCAGACCCGGGTTCGATCCCCCGGCATCCCATAGGGTCCCCCAAGCACCGCCAGGAGTAATTCCTGAGTGCAGAGCCAGGAGTAACCCCTGAGCATCGCTGGGTATGACCCAAAAAGCGGAAAAAAAAAAAAAAAAAGGAAAACCAAGCCCGGTTTCTGTGTTCCCTCCGTGAGTCTGGTGGCCACAGCACCTGACCCCCCCAGCTCCCTCTCCAGCTCCCTCTGGAAGGCAGGTCTCTGCTCAGTGACCCATCAGCCTGGCCGCTCCTCGCTGCCCAGCCAGCCAACGCTTTCAACCTGCTGACCATCGCGCTTCCTTTCTCAGGCTGCAGTGCCCGTCTCCTGCTCCCCTTGCTTCCTTCCCTCTCTTCTCCCGGGGGCCCGCACGGCGCCCGCATGTGCAGTCCCACCCCGACGGCCACTTCCCAGGGGAACTCAACTGGCCAGTGAGAGCGAATTAATAGATATCATGTTCCCGACTCTTTGCTTCCCCGCCTATCCTCGGCACGAGTATTTCCTGCCCACTGCCACGATCTCCTCTGGCTAAGGCAGTACGGACAGAGGACACGCCACTCAGCAGGAGCCTCAGGTCTTGTTGTGGTTTCACTGTGGCTTCCTACGGCACCCACACCTTCTCTGTCTCGTAAAGAAAAAGATCTCACGTGGCACTGCCGAGTCTCAGAGGGAAGGCGGTACCTCGCAGGCCCCCGAGAGTCTGCTCTATGAAGCCCACAGCAAACTCATAAGTGACGTTTAACATACCTTTAATTCTTCTTGTAAAGAAGCATACATTTCATTTATCTTTTGTATCTCCTGCAAAGATCCATCTTCTTTAAAAAATGCAGAGCTGTAGAAGAAAGTGAGCATTGCCTCAGAGGAATGTCTGTAACTCATTTTATTTTTTATATATTTATTTTTTTGCTTTTTGGGTCACACCTGGCGATGCTCAAGGGTTAGTCCTGGCTTTGCACTCAGGAATTACTCCTGGAGCGCTCAGGGGACCATATGGGATGCTGGGAATCGAACCCGAGTTGGCTTCATGCAAGGCAAACACCCTCCCCGCTGTGCTATTGCTCCAGCCCCAAGTGTAGCTCATTTTTATAAAATTTAAACTCTAACAAATACTGTGTAGTATCTGTTATTTTTGACATTTTGTTTCTTAAAATATTTTTTAAAAATGGAGCCTGGGAGAAAGCTCAAAGGTCTGTCACGCAGGCTTTTGCGTCTGGGAGATCCTGGTTCAAGCCCCAGCACCTTGGATGTATCTGTGTCTTCGGCCACTTCCTTTCTTTTTGGTGCTGCAGGAATTGAACCCAGGCCTGCCCCATAGCAAGGGGGTGCTCCCCGCACCCCAGCCCACCCTCCCTCAAGTCTCACTTTGGGATCTTATTTACTAACCATTAACGTCTTTCATCTGAATTGCTGCCTTAGGGGGGAAAGTACAACAGTTAACATTGTAAGGCTGGTCATTTACATTTCAGGTGGAAAAGACTCTAGATCCTCAGGGGCTGCAACAGCCCCCTGTGTGTGTCCCCAGGACGCCAAGGACCAGGAAGAGGGAAGGGCACAAAGGTAGGGAGAAAGACAGCAGTGTGGGTGCAGGCGTTCCCTCCCTCTCGGCCCTGCAGCCATGCAGGGGAGGTTGGCATCAGAAGGGGAGCGAGAGCAAGGCGGGGGCGGCCTCTCACCTGTGTGTCCTCACTGCCCGGTGGAAACCCGTGGACACGCAGGAGCCCGACACCGTCTTATAGCCCACCTGCTCCGACATGCCCAGGTTGGCCACCACTAACGGGATCCTGTGGAAAAGCCTAAAGAAAGAAACACAGTTAAAGCCAAAGATTCGTATCTTTCGTATCGTATACCTATTCGCAGAGATTACTCTTCCCCTACAAAATTAAAAACAAAAACCCTAAAATCCTTACTACTTTCCCACTATTCAAAGTGACCGGAGACCAATGTCCTTCCAAGGCCGTGCCCTATCTGGGCCGGAGAGAAAGAACAGCGGGGAGGCCGCTTACCTTGGCGCTGGCTGACGCAGGTTTGATTCCCGGCATCCTGGGGGTCCCCTGAGCCCGCCGGGGGTGATTCCTGAGCACAGAGCCAGGAGGAGCCCTGAGCACCGCCCACATGTTGTGCGCTGTGGGCAGGGAGAGCGTGCAGAGGGCAGGCGTCTGTGCGGAGGGCCCAGCTCTGCGTGTTCGGGACTGCTCGGTCCCGCGCCCCTGAGCACTGCTTGGAGGGATCCCTGCCCGCCCCTCCTCCCCCTCAAGAAAACAAGTATGAGTCACACATGGAGGAATAGCCTGAGAACTGTGAATCAGACCACAGAGCCGTGGGCACGGGGGCGGGGTGGGGAGAGGGAACCGGGGAAAAGCCAGAGTCGGCCAGGCGGGTGGGCACACTGCAGGTGGCTGGGGTGAGGCAGCCTCAGAGAGGAGTGATGCTATCCTGGGCTGGACTGATACAGAGCAGTGGGGCCTTACATGCCGCTGACCCAGGTTCAATCCCCACGTTCCCCTCTAGTCCCTCGAACATATACCAGGAGTGAGCTCAGGGTGCCAAGAGTAACCCCCAAGCACCGCTGTGTGTGGCCCCCCAAAAAAAAACGAAAAGAGAGAGAGAAAAAGAAACTGCATCCTGTACAACTTCATGCACTGATAGACTGATTTCAGAGGATTATTGTGATAATCCAATACAATAATGCACTGCACTGTAGCACTGTCGTCCACTGTTGTTCATCAATTTGCTAGAGCGGGCACCAGTTATGTCTCCATTGTGAGACTTGTTGTTACTGCTTTTGACATATCCAATACGCCACGGGGAGCGTGCCAGGCTCTGCCGTGCAGGCGGGATACTCTTGTTAGCTTGCCGGGCTCTCCGAGAGGGACGGAGGAGTCGAACCCGGGTCGGCCACATGCAAGGCAAACCGCCCTACCCGCTGTGCTATCGCTCCAGCGCAATATAGTAATACCTGAAAGTATTTGGTAACTGCAGAAAATATAACAAAAATATTGGGGTGTATTTTTCTTTTTGTTTTCTGGGCTACACTCAGGGCTCACTACTGGTTCTGCGCTCAGAAATTATTCGTGGCGGTGCTCGGAGGACCAAACGGGATGCTGGGGACTGAACTTAGGTCAGGCACAAACAAGGCAAGCGCCCTACCCCCTGAACTTTCTCTCTGACCCCTGGGTTTATTTTTCTTTTAGCTGAAGATAGGGACCGGCCATACTCACCCTCTCTGCGGTCTGTACAAGGCGTGTTCCAGCTGATGAGTGGAGCGGCTCTCGGTTACTATACTTGGTGTTAATAGCAGAAAAACAAGTTCCTGGGTTGAAATAAATGTCTGCAAATTTTGGTGAAGCAATCTTTCTCTGAATGTCATGATCTGGTCTGAATGACGACGGAATTTGTACCAACCGACCACATTCTGAAAGAAAATAGGAGATGGACAGCGGTTACAATTACTGTGTACGTCATTATTAAGCAACAAAAAATGGGAGCCTTGAAATACTGACTTTTCTTGATCATTTAGATTATGTAGGCTATTATAGATGTTATTTCCTCCCAGTTACGGAGCTACCTCAACTTCACTACAGAAAGATGAGGGAGAAAAACTTCCTCATTTCCTCTCTTTTTATTTGCAATGGGATTTGCTATCTTCAAATCTTCATCTTGCCTTGCACGTGGGTGACGCTGGCTTGAATCTCTTGGCACCATCAACTGTGATCCCTTGGTGGTGGAGAGCCAGGGACAGGCCCTGAGAATTGCTGTTTGTGTTTGTGACCCCCACACAAAGTGAGAGCTGCCGAAAGGCTGGAGAGACAGGGCAGGGCTGAAGGCTCCTGCCTCGACCGCAGCTGCCCCTGGTGTGATCCCCCGCACAGTGGGTGGTTCCCTCCCACTGCTGACACAGAGCCAGGACCAAGCCCTGAGCACCACGCCCAGCAGTACCGGGGGCTTCATCTTTAGAGCAGAGGGGTAGGCTGAGCAAGACCCTCTACCTGAAAATCCTCCGAGCACCGAGCCAGGAACAGTTCGGACCTGCCTGCGTTTCAGTAACTGTTTTATACTTAAATTAAGTGACATCTGTTCGTTTCTAGCGAAGCCATTTCTGGTGGCAGGAGAGTAGGAGGTCAGGCTCGCCTAGCACCAGGCTGCGGCTGATCCCGTTTCGATTCCCCAGCACTGCACATTACCCCCTGAGCACTGTCTAGGGCCCCCCAGGCAAGAAAGAGCGGGGTGACCCCTGAGAGTGGAGGCCGGAGCAGGCTAGGCCGGCCCAGCCCGACCTGACCCCATCAGGAAAAAAAGACAAGACATAAACAAAACAAAAACAATAAGCCCCCCTCCCTTTTTTTTAAAATACAGAAACATTTTAAATAAACCAAACCTCAATTAAGGGAAAGCCCCAAAATTAAATTGGAATTCAAAATTTCCTACAATTTTGCTTTAAAAGAAATTCGGGTGGGGGTCACACCCAGCCGTGCTGAGGGCTTATTCCTGGCTCGTGCTCAGGGATCACTCCTGACAGTGCTCAGGGGACCTTATGAGGTGCTAGGGATCATACCAGGATTGGACACCGCAAGACAAATGGCCTATCCACTGTACTGTTTCTCCACCTCCTCTCCCACGCTTTTTCTCCCCTGGTTTTTGGGCCACACCGGGCAATGTGCGGGTGTTACTACCGGCTTTGCACTCAGGAATTAAACCTGGCAGTGCTGGGGAGAGCACATGGGCAGCTGGGGATTGAACCTGGGTTGGCCACATGTCTACCGGCTATACTAACACTCTGATGTGTCACTGAACTTTTTAAGAGGAAAAAAGGTACACAGAAAATAATCTGGGTTTTTTTGGCAGGGCAGAGGATCTATTTTGATTATTTAATAATTTATTAATAATTTATTTAATAATTTATTTAATAAGTATTTAATAATTTTATTTTAATTTTGTGTATTGAGGTCACACCTGGCGGTGCTCAGGGAAGCATACGGGATGCCAGGGATCAAACCTGAGCTGGCAGCATGCTTGACAAGCTCCCACCCTTGGGACGGTCTCTCTGGCCCCAAGAGTGGCTCTTTTTGTGTGTGTGTGTGTGTGTGTGTGTGTGGCTTTTGAGTCTCACCCAGTGGTGCTCAGGGGTTATTCCTGGCTCTGCACTCAGGATTTACTCCTTGTGGTACTCTGGGGACCTATGGGATGCCAGGAATTGAACTCAGGTCAGCCGCATGCAAGGCAAACGCTTTACCCTCTACTATCACTTGTGCCCCTCATTCACTAAGCTTTACCTGGCCCACTGTGCTATGGAAGATTCAAATTAGGTGCAATAAAATATAGCGATGGGAATCAAGTGAAATAATGAACAGATTAAGCCCTCGGATAAATGGCACATGAAAGTGGTATAACAGGAATGTAAAGAAAAAGAGATCAATGTAGTCGAGGAACAAGACGAAATTTTTCTTTTCTGATTTAGGGGCCACACCCAGTGGTGCTCAGGGGACCATGTGCAGTGCTGGAACCCAACTGGGGCCAGACGGGTGCAAGCAAGCACCTTAACCTCTGTACTAGTTCTCTATCTCGAGATGTGTGTTTGTGTGTGTGTGTGTGTGTTCGTGCACACGCGCATGTGCACACAACTGAGATGAACACCTTTCGTGAGCTTTGCTTTCAGTGTAACCCTTTCAACTTGGAAGGAATGAGGCGTTTCTCACCTGTTTTGTAAGACAGTATAAGGGTAAATGTAAAAGTTCTGTCAAAGAATAGCATGGATTTTAGGAGCTGAAAATCATATATACTGTACCAAAAGGAAGTCAGATAATACCGTTTTAGCACGTGATAGTATTTTCTTCAGTGCTTGTACATTTACTTCACCAGAAGAATTGTAAAAGCTGTAAAAGTCAAAATTAAAAGTATTTCAAATACGCTAAAAACACCAATGGATTTCATTAGCTATGTTTGGGTGGGGTCACACCCAGCCGTTCCCTGAGAGCTATCCCCAGTGCTTGTGGTGGGATCTGAGGGGACTGAGCAGTGTCAGAACCAGAACCGAGGGATTCTGTCACCCCGCTAAGCCACCTCCCCAGCCCTGCAGTGCCCACGGCTTACTCCTGGCTCTGCGCCCAGGGGCTACTCCTGGTGGGACTCAGGGACCATGTGGTGCGAGGCAAGCACCCGACCCACTATACTATTTCTCCGGCCCCTTCACTCGGACTGTTGACTTTAGATACTCCTAACCCAGACCCATAAACCTTTTGTTTGTCAGACAATGTTCTAGAGAAATCTTTCAAATGAACTTTAAACACAAATATGAGGTCTATAAACAATAAAAAGAATGAATTAACTTCAAGATAAAAATGTGTGTGTGTGTGTGTGTGTGTGTGTGTGTGTGTGTGTGTGTGTGTGTGGTTTCTTTTGGTAACTAAAACAATCCGTTAAATTTAGGCACTTAGCCGGGGAGAGAGCTCCAAGGCTCAGGGCATGGACTTTCCATGTGAGAGTACCAAACTCAACCCCGGGCACCAAACGGTTCCCAAGGCACCAGCCAGAAGCAACCTGAGTCCTCAGCCTAGAGTGTGGCCCCAAGCACCACCAAGTGTGACCCTCCCCCAAATAAAATCAAAAGCGACATAGGTATTTTTACACTGACACAAGCAGACCACAATTCATTCCCAATTTACTTATTAAAACTTAAAAAAATTCAAAAGAGCATGTTTTATATAATGAAATAGTCACAAAAATAATTTCTTCATTGCTAATAAAAAAAAAGCTCTCAAATGAAAAGAAGCCATTTAGGAGTTGTCAGTTTCTTCGGTTTAGATTACTGCTTATTCTATCATTAGAATGTCAAAGACTGAGAATGAAAAGCAATTTTTTATTTGAAATGTTTCAAATAAAACACTGAATCACCATGAGATACCTAGTTACAAAACCGTTCATGATTGGGTGCGAGTCACAGAAGGTTCCAACACCGTTGCTTCACCAGTGCACATTTCCTAGCACCAGTGTCCCGGTTCCCTCCCGCCCCCTTGCCCCGCCTGCCTCGATGGCAGACATTCTCCTTCACTGTCTCTCTCCTTTATGGTTTGCACTAGGGTTTGCAATACAGGTACTGGCAGGTCTTCAAGTATATCCCTCTACCTCTTTTCAGCACTCAGTTCTTGTCCAGGGTGATCATTTTCAACTATCACTGTCACAGTGATCCTTTCTCTATCCTAACTGCCAACCCCTGCCCTTGCACTTCTGGTAAGCTTCCATCCGTGGACCAGTCCTCCTGGTCCTTGGTTCTACTGTTCGTGGGGATTAGTCTCATATTATTTACTAATATCGCACAAGTTGAGTGCAATCATTCTATGTCTCTTCTTTCGACTCATTTCTCTGAGCCTGGTACCCTCCACATCTATCCATTTATAAGCAAATTTCATGACTTCGTTTTTCCCTGGTGGCTACGTAGGATTCCACTGTGTAGACATACCAGTTTCTTTACCCGGTCATCTGTCCTCGGGCACTCGGGTTGTTTCCAGATTCGGGCTTTTATGAATAGTGTGGCAATGAACATAGAAGTGCAGATGGCATTTCTGCTGTGCATTTTTGGGTTCCCAGAGTATATTCCTAGAAGTGGTATTGCTGGGCCAGATGTAGGCTCAATTTCTAGCTATTCTGAGGAATGACCACATTGTTTTCCAAAAGGCTGGAGTAGCTGGCATTCCCACCAACAATGAAGGAGAGTCCCTTTCTCCCCGCATCCACACCAGCACTGGTTGCTCTTGTTCTTTTTGATGTGTGCCAGTTTCTGTGGTGTGACATCACGCTGTTTTGATGACATCTCATTGCTGTTTTTTTTTTCCATCTCATTGCTGTTTTGATTTGCATCTCCCCGATGATTAGTGATGTAGAGTATTTTTTCATATGTCACTTGGCCATTTGTATTTCCTCTTTGAGGAAGTTTTTGTTCATTTCTTCTCCCCATTTTTTAATAGGGTCAGATGTTTTTTCTTGTACAGCTCTACCTGAGCCTTATATAAATTTGATATTAACTCCTTATCAGTTGGTTATTGGGTAAGTGCTTTTTCCCATTCCGTGGGCTGTCTTTGTATCCTGGTCACCATTTCTTCTGAGGAGCAGAAGCTTCTTTTTTTTTTTTTTTTTTTTTTTTTGCTTTTTTTGGGTCACACCTGGCGATGCACAGGGGTTACTCCTGGCTCTGCACTCAGGAATTACCCCTGGCCGTGCTCAGGGGACCATATGGGATGCTGGGATTTGAACCCGGGTCGGCCGCGTGCAAGGCAAACGCCCTACCCGCTGTGCTATCTCTCCAGCCCCGCAGAAGCTTCTTAGTTTAATGTAATCCTATTTGTTTATCTTTGCCGCTACTTGCTTGGTCAGTGGTGTTTCATCTTTGAAGATGCCTTCAGCTTCAGTGTCATAGAGGTATCTAACTACATTTTCTTCCATGTACCTTATGGATTCAGGTCTGATATTGAGGTCTTTAATCCACTTTGATCTAATTTTTATGCCTGGTGTTAGAAAGAGTCTGAGTTCATTTTTTTGGCTTGTAGCTGCTCAGCCTCCCAGCACCATTTGTTAAAGAGGCTTTTCTTGCTCCACTTAGTATTTCTTACTCCCTTATCAAACATTAAGTGATCATCTACTTGGGAATCTGTGCCAGGATATTCAAATCTATACCACTGGTCTGTGGGTCTGTCTTTATTCCAATACCATGCTGTTTTAATTACTGCCACTTTGTAGTATAGTTTGAAGTTGGGGAAGGTGATGCCACCCATCTTTTCCCCAAGGACTGCTTTAGCTATTCACGGGGGTTTATTATTCCATATGAATTTCTGGGGCGTTTGATCTATTTCTTTGAAAAATGTCCTAATAGGAACTGTATAGTGCTTTGGGGACTATAGCCATCTTGATAGTGTTAATTCTCCCAGTCATGAGCAGGGAATGTATCTCCATTTCCTCATGTCCTCTTTTATTTCTTGAAGTAGCATTTTGTAGTGTAAAGGCAATTCTAAACCTGTATGTGGTAGACCTGCGTAATCCCTGGCACCGATGCCCACCCCTCTCACCCCCCATCCCCGGCAGAGTAAGGAGTAGACCCTGAGCACCACTGGGTATGCCCTAAACTCCACCCTCCCCCCCAAAAAAGATACTTCTCAAAGATTCTACAGTACCGAATTGCAGCTCTCTCTTCCCTCCAATGACAAAATGTGGGAAGACAGGGGGAGAGAGTAGAGCCAAGATCACACTCAAGGCTGCCCATGCGTAAGATAAGTGCCCTACACTGACAGGAGCTAAAGAATATTCTCCTCCTTTTAAGGTCTACTGAGGTTCTTCACTATGAACTGAATCATGCAAAATTCTTTACAAATAGCATTCATCATTAATATGGTCTCAGTGGTACTCTGCTCTGAAATTAACGTTTTGTAAAACTAAAAACATGTATCCTAGTTGGCAATATATACTTTCCATTAAAAAATTTTAAGAGCAGGGCTGAAGCAATAGTACAGAGGGGGGGGTGTTTGCCATGCATGAGGCCAATCCGGGTTCAATGTCTGGCATCCCAGATGGTCCCCCCCAGCACCACCAGGAGTAATTCCTGAGTGCATAGCCTGGAGTAACCCCTGAGCATCACTGAGTGTGACCCAAAAAAAACAAAAAACAAGGGGCTGGAGCAATAGCACAGTGGGTAGGGCATTTGCATTTCATGCGGCCGACCCAGGTTCAAATCCCAGCATCCCATATGGTCCCCCGAGCACCGCCAGGAGTAATTCCTGAGTGTATGAGCCAGGAGTAACCCCTGTGCATTGCCAGTGTGACCCAAAAACCTTGGGGGTCTGGGGAGGTCGGGGGGAGGGGGAGAGGTATACTGTGATTCTTGGTGGTGGAATATGTGCACTGGTGAAGGGATGGGTGTTCGAGCATTGTATAACTGAGACTTAAACCTGAAAGCTTTGTAACTTTCCACATGGTGATTCTATAAAAGAATAAAACAAAAAAAAAAAACAAAAAACAAAAACAAATTTTAAAGGGCAAACAAGTCAAATAAAAGTAGGGTTTGCTAAATTAAAATGCTACCAAAGGAAGAAAAATATTTAGCTGATTAAACAGATCCTTCCACTGTCTCTCTTTGTTCCAAGGAGAAAATTCTAACAAGATCTGATGCCTTTACTTCTCTCTCCAGTGCCGGAGATGCTGAGCTGCTTCCCCTGGGGCACAGGGTGGCCCTGATGCCCGGGGAGGGGGGGACGGGGGGGACCAGGACAATGGGTGTGGCTCCAGGGCAGAGCACTTTCCTTGCATGGATTGAGCGCTAGCTCTGAGAATATAACAATAATATTTGTGTACATCCTCTGTGCAGACAGGGGTATGTATTGTTTGGGGGAGCACCCAAGGAGTGCTCAGAGCACCATTTGGTGCTGGGGATGAAAAGCTCCCAAAGCAGGTACAGCGGGGAGGGCGCTTGCCATGCACGTGGCTGACCCGGCTTCCATCTCCAGCATCCCATATGGTTCCCTGAGCACTGCCAGGAGTAACGCCTGAGCATCACTGGGTGTGGCCCCAAACAAAAGGGCAAAGCACCAGCGCTCCAGCCCTCGGACCCGTCTCCTCAGCCCCAGGTGCTGGTGGCTGTGGTGGTGCCCGGGACCGAGCCGGTTCTCAGCCACACACCGAATTGCTCGCCAGGCCACAGCCCTGGCCACACGTGCTGCCTTTATAGTTTCGGGGGGAACATTTTCATCGAGTTGGGGTCCTTGAAGGGCAGTTTTCAGGAATGCCCAGCTGAGTGTGTGCCAGTGGAACCTCCACGACGAGGCTGGGGCAGGGCCGGCACACCTTTACTGCACAGGGCGCTGCTGGACGGGGAGTCTGCTGCGCATCCCTCCACTGGTCTTAAGGTGCAGAGTGACTCGGGGTGGGAGAGGCAGCACCTGGCCCAGGTTCAACTCCTGGCACCCCACATGGCCCCCCGAGCCCTGCCAGGAGCGACTCCTGAATGCAGAACCAAGAGGAAGCCCTGAGCATTGCCCGCTGTGGCCCAAAAATCAAAAACAAGAGAAAGAAAATCTTACTGCAACATTCAGACAAATCTTTAAATTGTTTTTACTCTCTGGCTGACAATTACCCTTTAAGAACGCATTTATTTTTGTGATCAAAAACTATGGGGCTCTGGCCCCTGATTGAGTTGCTGAATGGCCACGATCCCAGAGACTCAGAAACAAATCTCGGAACCCAGTGGCTTTCAGTAGAAATGCGTCTGGACTCCAAATTAGGTTTTCGGCCCCGGGGCCAGCCCATGTGGGAAAAGGTGCTGATCCACCGCCTTTTCCCCTTGGCGGGTTGGGGGCCGCCATTTTTCAGAGGCCAATGGACAGACAGGTTTGGGCCTCACGGGATGGGGGTGGGGTCGGCCCCTGTCCTCCACCGCCCCAACGAGACCCTGAATAGCTGACCACCAACGGTCTCTCTGGACCCCTGATTGAGTTGCTGAACAGCCATGATCCCAGAGACTCAGAAACAAATCTCGGAACCCAGCGGCTTCTGGCAGAAATCCCTCCAGATTTAACTATTAAAATTCCAGAATTCCAAAATCATGCGCCTGTGGCTATTCATAACCAGCAATAGAAAACAAAGTGTCTAATGTTGCCTTTTGAACAGATCTCAGTGTTGGAAAAAAAAATCTCAAAGAACAATGGAGGGTACGGTGGTGAGATATTGAATATAATCAAAGTAGAGAGAGAGTAATGTGGACATCATCTGCCACACAGGTAGGAGGAGGGTGTAGAATGGGGGGTATACTGTGGTTGTTGGTGGTGGGAAATGTGCACTGGTGAAGGGACGGGTGTTTCATTATTGTATGACCAAGTCTTAAACCCAAAAGCTTTGTAACTGCTCTCACAGTGATTCAATAAATAAAATTTAAAAATAAAATTGGGACTGAGCAATAGTAGAGGGTAGGGTGCTTGCCTTGCCCACGGCAGACCTGGGTTTGATCCCGGGTACTCATGGTTCCCTGAGCCCGCCAGGAGCGATCTCTGAGCACAGAGCCAGGAGGAGCCCTGAGCACCGCCCAAACATTGTGCGCTGCGGCCAGGGAGAGTGCAGAGGGCAGGCGTCTGTGCGGAGGGCCCAGCTCTGCGTGTTCGGGACTGCTCGGTCCGGCAGAAAAATCACCCGCACCCCTGCACAATGCAGCCCTCGGGGTCAATTAGTACCTGGGAGGGCAGAGGAAACCAACTGAACTCAGCATATATAACGGCAGGGAAAGGACAAGGAGACAGAGTTGAAATGAGAAGTGAATTTTCAGGGTCTGGTTTATTTTGCATAGATTTTTTTCCCCCTTCTTTTTGAGGCCAGGCCTGGCCATGCTCAGGGCTTACTCCCGGCTCTGACTCAGGGTTCACTGTTGGGTTTTGGGGGACTGTGTGGGATACTAGAGAGCAAATCCAGTCAGCTGCACGCAAGGCAAGCAATCTACCTGCAGTCTGAACACTCTGGCCCCCGAATTTATTTAAAAAAGCCCTTTCATTCCAGCTGATACCACCGTGTGGAACTGCAATCAGACAGTCTGTCAGTATGACGAAGAGTCACTCGAGAGAGGCGGCTCTCCAAGGGGCCCTGTGCTCTGCATGTCGATGCTGCCGTTCAACCCGAGATGTCACGAGGTTCCCCGGGCACGGCCTGGAGAGCCCCTGAGCATCACTGGGTGTGGCCCCCAAACAAAACTAAAGTTTAAAAATGATTTGACTTGCGAAGAGTTCATTTTAATAGTGACTCACTCGGGTGCTCTTACTACTTACCTAAAAAGCTGATAGCAAGGGATGTGTTTCTGGATGTCTGGAAAAACAAAAAGAGTTTCAGTCCTGATTACATTCCTGCTCGGAATCACACCCGTCGGGCAGCTCACGCCTGTAATCTCGTTGCCTGGCTCTTTCCCTTGCCATTTCTGTTGCATTTTTTCCCGCTGAGCAACACCCCTGCCACATCACAGTTACCCTCACAACAAACCTAGGAGGCAGATGCACACGTGGGGCCTTCTTTTAAGGACGAGGCAGCTGAGACGTAAGGGGCGCACTTGAACCTCGGCAGACCAGAACTCAAACTCAGAGCCTGAATGCTGTGTTTTATTCCTCCAAATGGGCTTAATAAGGCAAAATAGGGACCAGAGTGATAACACAGTGGGGAGGGCATTTGCCTTGCACGTGGCTGACCTGGATTCGATCCCCAGCATCCCATGTGGTCCCCCAAACACCGCCAGGAGTAATTCCTGAGTGCAGAGCCAGGAGTAACCCCTGTGCATCACTGGGTGGGACCCAAAAAGAAAAAAAAAAATCGGAGTTCATGCCCAATTCAATCAGCTTAATCAATGGCTGAATAAATACCAGTACTCCTACATTAAAAAAAAAAAAGGCAAAATAAAAGTCAGGTTGAAGTTGCTAATGCCCTTTACATGTGAGGCCCTGGGCCCCATCCCCAGCATGGCAAAAAAGCTGGATTTTAATTTGTTTCCAAAGCCTTACTCTTTTTTCTTTTCTTTTTGGGTCACACCTGGCAATGCACAGGGGTTACTCCTGGCTCTGCACTCAGGAATTACTCTTGGCAGTGCTCGGGGGGCCATGTGGGATGCTGGGAATTGAACCCGGGTCAGCCGCATGCAAGGCAGACGCCCTCCCCGCTGTGCTGTCGCTCCAGCCCCCAACGCCTTACTCTTGCCACCCTCCATCTTGCCGGCAGAAGAATGGCCCAGCGCCACATCTCCAAAGGAACATGGTACCGCTGAATCTTCCCAGGTAGACAGGTCGGGGCCGAGAGCTCCGGGCCTTCTCAGAGTGGGGGGTGGGGTTCCCCCTCTGCCTGAAGGCCCAGCAGCCTACAGCCACACCCGACACCCTGCAACGGAGAATCAGCCCAGCACCACAACTGAACCTCATCAAACTGCCAAGCCAGCAAATAGTTCCGGGTCTATAGCTCCCGGGCCTCCAGGTTTCACAGCACTGTCAGCCCGGCGGCACCAGAGCAAACCTGGGGGACAGTTGCAGAGAAGAACCCAGGCGCCAGGAGCCTGAACAGTAACACAGACGGCAGGGCTGGAGCGACAGCACAGCGGGCAGGGTATCTGCCTCGCACACAGCCGACCTGGGTTTGGTCCCTGGCATTCGATCCCCCAACCAAGCATCGCCAGGAGTAATTCCTGACTGCAGGACCAGGAGCAACCCCTGAGAATTGCTGGGTGTGACCCCGAAAAGGCAATAAATAAATAAATAAATAAATAAATAACACAGAAGGCTCAGCTAGCACCAAGCAGACCCAGAAATCCTCAGACAATGACTTTAGTGACATCATCGTGAGCTACTACAATGATAACAAACTTGACTCTCACTGCTCTCAGTCTGGAAAATTCCATTTGTCTTTCTGTTGTAACGAATGATAGGAAGTCTGTTCATTTGTGCCTGCAGGGGGCAGGCTGGGAGATGGCTGGAAACTGGCCGAGGGAAGGTCACCCTGGTGGCAGGCTGGTGCGGGAACATTTCATGCCTGAAACAACTGGATTACAGGCAATCTGAGCAATCACAATGTTATAATAAAAAAAAATTAAAAAATAAAAGTTTTACTCTAATGTTATCAAAATGGAAACAAACAAACAACAGTCGTTTCAAGGATGCAACAGCTACAAACCAAACACCCATCTCGGAAGAAGTTTTAGTCAAATATCAAGTGTTTTCACCTCTAGGAAAAGCAACCATCATCTTCACACACTTTCCCTTATTTATTCATTTTCAAAATTCTCTACCTCCTTTCCCACTGTTGCTCTTGTTTGGGGGCCACCCCCGGTGGTGCTCAGGGGTTACTCCCGAGGCTGTGCTCCGAGGCTGGGCCACTCTTGGTAGTACTGGGGACACACAGTCCTCCTGGCACACAGACAAAGCCTGGACTCACTGCCCATCCTGCCCAGGGCTATCTCTCAGCGCCGGACACCAATATTTAGGTGGTGGTTGTTGTTATTGGTGTTGTTTGTTTTGGGGGTCACACCCCGCGATACTCAGGGGTTACTCCTGGCTCTGCACTCAGGAATTACTCCTGGTGGTGCTCGGGGACCATATAGGATGCCGGGGATCAAACTCAGGTCAGCAGCATGCAAGGCAGATACCCTTCCCGCTATACTATCACTCCGGCCCCCGATACTGAGTTTTAATAACCACCAAACATAGACTGCACTTCTACTTGGGAGTACGATGCTTGAATGAAAAAATGAAAATGCTTGGCCTCAATGGCAGGTATTTAGTAAATGTCAGTTATGTGCTCTATGCTAGGCTCTAAAATTTAGAAATGAGTAAGATCCTTTCCCCCCCCCCCCACTTTGCAAACACCCAGTCCTCATCCTTATTAAGTTCCTCTCCCCTCACCTCCCTCTCGGGTAAAATTTCATTCTATTATTAAGCATCCACTGGCTTCTTTGTCTGATGCTTTGTCTTCTCATCAGATTTTATCCTAGACGCTGTCCCGATGGCAAATGTAAGTCCTTCCCGGATCAGTCCCTGCCAGAAATAACCCTGCGGAAACAGCCGGTCTGCTGCCAAGCACACAGCGCCTTCTGCCCTCGAGGGCAGGTTCTTGGAAAGCCTCCGAGCAAAGCAAAGAAAGAAGATCTGCAAATATAGCGGGTCCTCAAGTCATGTCTCGTTCTTGCCACTTAAACACTGGGATAGATCCCCCCCCCCTATCAATAATACAATGAAATGCTGCTGAATGATACGAGAAAATACTGGAGCACCGGAAGTATACTGGTGTGGAGAATGGAAGATGTAACACAAAAAGCGCATAAAACAATGTTGTGGCGTGGCTACGGGTACTGGACTCTTCCCGGCCAGCCCCTCTGAAGGCCAGGCGGCCAGGCGGGGGACAGAACCAAGTGGAGGACACGCCGGGCCGGGTCCTACCCGGGCAGCCAGGCACAGCCCTGAGCTTCACCGAGAGCTCCCAGGAGTGGTTCTGGCACTCAGAAGCAGGGCTGAGGTGGCCCAGAAAGGTTTTAGGTGCTGCGGTGGGGAGGTCCCACTGCAGAGAAGGTGCCGCACGGGCGTGGTGTGGTGGTGTGGCCAAACACAAAACCCCGAGAAGCGAACCCCTCCGCCCACTCCCTGCTCTGCAGGGGTGAAACTTATGAGGACAGCGGCAGGACCTCCTCTCACCTTTCACGGCCCCAGACACAGTGCAAAGCACACTGGAGGAAACACACGGAAAGTTGGAGTGGAGCCCTCTGTCCCGGAAATTCCTTTTCTTTCAAAAGTCCCACCCTCTTCTGTTCCAAGACCCACGTCTTATGTTTTAAGAGATGGTTCAGTTTCAAGTGACTCCTCGTCCTCCTGTTTATATAATTCCTGCAGCAAAGGGGCTGGCAGAGATGAGAGCCGGGCGCTCTGGGTCACTCCAAAAGTCTCCCCGTCTGGCTAAAGGCCACGTGACGGTGTCTGGCTTTGGGTGCATCAGGCTGCTGCTCTCACTAGTCTAACTGATAACTGTATGGCACGATACTGTTTCTGATTAACAGAAAAACACAGTCATTCAGAGCCGGGGAAGGAACTGATAGCACACCCCCACGGTGGGAAAGAATGACGAGCTAGATCATAAAGGATTCCACACTAATATCTAGGCAGATACTGGGCTCTCTGTATCACGATACTCCGTGTGTAAATGAAACACATGCACTTGAGTGTCCTGTGTGTCCTGCTGCATTGTGTGGCTTTCCAGCCACGCCACTGGTATGGGGGGGCTTCTCCCAGCTCTGTGCTCAGGGAACCAAGGGAGCCAGCCAGCATGCGGGGACACATGCCAGTCCACTGTGCTCTCCGGCGGATATGTGCATTTTGTTGGTTTGTTTTGGGGCCTCACCCAGCAGTGCTCAGGGATCATTTCTGGTGGGCTTGGGGGACCATATGGGATGCCAGGAGGTGACGCCGGGTCAGCCACGTGCTAGGCAAGCACCCTACCTGCTTTCTATGGCTGCGTTTGTTGAGTTAAAAAAAACAACAAATCATGAAATCAAGAGTGGTTGCGACAAAGGCCACTCTAGCGCGGTGGGTCAGTCTAAATTCAGTTTACACAAGCATGTTTACACACATACATTTGTAAGCCGATACACTTCCACTTGTAACATTCTAAAGAGAAAGACAGTGACGCCTGGGCTGTGGCTCAGTGGCCGAATGTATACTTCACATGTATGTATGCGTGAGGCCTCGGGTCTCACCCTAGGAACTGCAAAAACAAACAAACAAACAAACAAACAAACAACCCCCCCAAAGTGGCAAACAAAATACGACAGCTTAATCATTCTGAAAAATAATTTGCTAGGACATATCTCGTACTACCCATTCCTCAAACGTTTTGCAGTCTGCTGCTTTTGCCTTTGTATGTGATCAGCACAATTTAAACGGCAGGTTTGTTCCCCTGGTACCTACAACAACATTCTTTTGGTTTCAGAAATGCCTTATCTTGATGTATAGTTAACCTAAAGTCACTGTCCTGGGAGGGCAGCGGGCAAGTTGGTAACAGCAGGGAACAAGAGGCAGGATGTCTGCGGCCCCTTCCAGGAGCTGGGCAGAGATGAATGCCACACCTGGCCTCGCAGAGACTAACGCTACCGCACTGGTAAACTTCAGCCTCACGCTATACGCTGGGCCAACAAGAGTGAGAGCGTTTGCCCCGAGAAGGCCACGCACCCACCTGTGCTCACCAGGCAGCCCCGGGTTTTGCCAGCAGCCACCCGGATTGACACTATGATAAAAGTGTGCTCTCTGGTGAAGGGATGGGTGTTTGAGCATTGTGTAACTGAGACTTAAACCTGAAAGCTTTGTAACTTTCCACATGGTGAATCAATAAAAGAATTAAAAAAAAAAAGTGTGCTCTGATGACCAGAGAATAGTACAGCGGCTGGCACGTTGTATGTGGCCAACCTGGGTTCGATTCCAGGTATCCCACAAGTGATCCCTGAGCACAGAGGCAGGAGTAAGACCTGACCGCTGGGTGTGCTCCCTTCCCCACCAGAAAAAGATGTGCTCTGACCGCCCCCCCCAGCAACGTCAGAGAAATCATGTCCTTCATATCTGATCCTATGTCTGCGACCACATCTCTTCCCCTCACACGTGCACAGTGCTCTGCATAACCGTGGATCACCGTCAGCCTGCTTGCTTTAACTGACGCTGTTTCCGCGCACGCTGGGAGGCAGCTACACAGTGTAAATATGGTCACCGCCGTGTTCTGGGCTGAGGCTTCAAGGCCCTGACCCACAGCGCAGTGTAGAGTGAGGACGAATAAAGCTTCTTGTTCCTCTGCCTTCCAGGCCTCGGGGACCCTCCCAGAGGATACAACGCACTGTTCATACGTCATACAGCCGTGAACGGAGATGAAGAGCCAGACCAACCTGGCTGCCTGGGCAGGAGCGGAACAGGGCCACAGAAACAATTAGCAAATGTCTACAGAGAACTGAAACAGTGTATTAAGATTCCTAGCAGCAGGGGGCCAGAGTGACAGCACAGCGGGGAGGGTGCTTGCCTTGCTCGCAGGGAACCAGGGTTCGAACCCCAGCATCCCTTGTGGGGCCCTAAGCACTGCCAAGAGTAATTCCTGAGTGTAGAGCCCGGAGCCCCAAGCATTGCTGGGGTGGCCCAAAACAGCTCCCCTTTCCCGCAAATAAATTAAAAAATCTAATTTTCCAACTAAACTTTATCTCCGCCCCCCCACCAGTCAGGCAGCAAACTCAGGTCCGCACAAATGCACAGCTCTCCTAATACCTGGCTCTGTTTTGTTTTTTAAATTTTTTAATTAGATATCTGTGAGATAGACCATTACAAAGCTGTTCATCATTGGGTCTCAGTCACACAATGATCCAGCACCCGTCCCTCCACCAGTGTACATTTCCCACCACCAATGTCCCCCGTTTCCCCATCACCATCCCCCCACCCCCACCCCTAACCCCCCCCCCCAGCCTCCCTCTATGGGAGGCACTTTCCTTCTTGCTCTCTCTCCCCTTCCTTTTATGCATTATGGTTTGCAATGCAGGTGCTAAGGCCCTGTATTTTTTAACAATTAAAAATTTAAGCTGATCCCTTTCAGAATGAACTAAAAAAAACCCCAAAATTAGGGAACACAGAAATAAACCACATACCAATTGTATAAATGACTTCAACGTCATCCATTTGGGAATCAGTGATGCTATTCTTGGCTTCACCTTTCACTTCTCCAAGGAGAAATCCTTCCTAGTGAATGAAAATAAGCAACACATGAAATAAATGTGAAAACTTCCCATTCAGTTACCGAGCCGGAGAGGTAGCAGAGTGGGCAAGGGGCCTTTCCTGCATGTGGTAGACCTGGGTTTAATTCCTGCACCCCACATGATCCCCAGAGCCCTGCCAGCAGGAAGACCTAAGCACTGCTGGCTGTGGCCCCAAAACAAAATTAAAAAAAAGAATTACCATTCAGTTACCGAACCAACCAATCTAGCCGAAGTTTTTCACCTTGTATATGCAATTGTGCTCCCAGTTGGCACTATAGCACTGTAACACTGTCATCCGATTGTTCATCGATTTGCTCGAGCGGACACCAATAACGTCACCATTGTAAGAACTGTTGTTACTGTTTTTGGCACATAGAATACGCCACGGGGAGCTTGCCAGGCTCTGCCGTGAGGGCGGGATACTCTCTCCGAGAGGGATGGAGGAATCGAATCCAGGTTGGCGGCATGCAAGGCAAACGCCCTACCCGCTGTGCTATCGCTCCACTCCGCTCCCAGTTGGCAAGTACACAAAAGAAAGAACAGGTACACTCCCAGTGTAATCGGGAAAACATGAGCAGTTAAATGAAAAGAAGCAGAGAAAAACTGCAAAAGGGGAAATCCTCCAAGGCTAAGGGAATTACTTACAGACACATTTGTTTCTGCTTATACAAAGACATTCCAAAGTAATTTCCAAAGATACATATGAGGGCTCTCGGAGGGGGGACACATGCCCAGTAGTGCTCCCAGCTGAAAATGAGACCTGAGTCTCCTGCATGCCACACAAGCGCTGAGCAGCTACGCTATTTCTTTGGCCCAGTTACACACGTTTCTTGTCATCTACTTGTTGTATGTCAGATGTCAATCTACAATGTTATTTAAAGTGTATACATGGGGCCAGAGAGAGAGAGAGAGAGAGAGAGAGAGAGAGAGAGAGAGAGAGAGAACAGCAGATGGAGCATTTGTCTTGCAAGTGGCCATCCTCAAGCTGTATGGCTCCCAGAGGCTGCCAGGAGTAATTCCTGAGTACTGGCCAGGAGTAAGCCCCAAGCAAAGGCAGGTGTGACCCCCAAACAAAACAAACCTTGAGTATATGAATGACATCAATTCTAGTGTTACCACAATTGGAATAACAACGATTTCTGGCCTGAGCCTTAATACAGGGGACAGGGTGCTTGCCTTGCACGAGGCCGACACTGTTCAATCCCCCCGCAGCAGCACAAATGGTCCCCGGGAGTGACCCCTGAGCTCAGAGCCAGGAGCAAGCCCTAAGCAAGTCAGAGTGGGTTCCCCGCCCCCCCACACACACCAAATATGCCCGCGTATGCACTGCCATTATAAACACTGCTAAACAACGGTAGAAATATTTTTAAATCATGGAGTTTATTTCTGCAAACTCATTCTTCCCTCTGAAAAAAACCACTGTGTGCAACCGTCTAAGCCCTTACCCTAGCACTACTTTGGGGGCTCAATGTTTCCGAGCTTTGCTTTGAATTTCCTAAAATTGAAAGTTTTGGAAAATAAGCAACTTCACGAATTCCCCCAGAAGTTCTAAGTCTGGGGGGCGGGTGGAGGGTGAAAGAGCATAAAGTGCAATACCTGATCATCAGAGCACTGCTAGCCAAGCGCTTTCGCTTTAATCCGCTACGGAAGCAAACCCGACACAAACTTTTCGTCCCCGCTCACCCCGGCACAAAAGAGGATGCCCCTGGCCGGAGCATGCAACACCTGCTGCCTCCGACCCACCCAACTCCTGCACCGCGCACAGCAGCTGCCGCACCGGGAAGCGCGGTCGCGGGGAGCGGGGAGGGGGGAGCGGGGAGCGGGGAGGGGGGAGCGGGGAGGGGGCAGCAGGGGAGCAGAGGAGCGGGGGAGCGGGGAGCAGAGGAGCGGGAGATTGGGGAGTTCGCGGGCACGGGGCAGCCCCGCCAACTTTCCGCCCGCGCACGCCCGAGCCCAGCGGCGCCAGGGCGGGCTCCCGAGGCGGCCGCTGCCCGACGGCGCCCCGGGGCTCGCGGGCCGGGACCCCGCGCCGGCGGGAAGGGCGCGCCCGCGCGGGGACGCTTCCGAGGCGGCGCGGCCACCCGCCCCCGCCCCGGCTCACCGTGTCCGAGTCGGTGTTGAAGTGCTGGAAGGCGAGCGCGCCGAGCACAAAGCCCGACAGCACCGCCGACGTGCTCTCGCCCTCCATGCTTCCGCCGTCTGCGCCGCGCGACGGCGGGGGCGGGGCACGTCCGGCCGGATCCTTAAGGGGGGTCGCCGGGGGCGGGGCCTAGGCCGAGAGGGGGCGGGGCCTAGGAGGCCCCGAAAGGGGGCGGGTCTGGGCGGGTCTGGGCGGGGCCAAGGCAGAGGAAGAAGGCGGGCCCGGGACGAACGAGGGGTGGGGCCTAGGAGGCAGAGGAAGGAGGCTGGCCTGGGCGGGACGAGAGTCTTGACCAATAACGAGAAGGAGGAGGAGCCTATGTCGAGGAAGCAGGCGGGCCTGGGCCGGGCCAGGAGGTGTGACCTAGGCCTAGAAAGGAAGAGGGCCCGGGTAGAGCGAGGGGCGGGACCTAGGCCGAGGAAGGAGGCGGGCTTGGATAGGTAGCCTAGACAGAGGAAGGAGGCGGGGCCTACGCAGAGATGGGGCGTGGCCTGGTCGAAGAAGGGGGCGGGCCTGAACAGAGCGAGGGGGCGGAGCCTACACCGAAAGGAGGAGGCGTGCCTGGACAGAGCGAAGGGAAGGGCCTAGGCCGAGGGAGGAGGCGGGACTGGGCAGAGCGAGGGGCGGGGCCTAGGCTGAGGGAAGAGGCGGGATTGGGCAGAGTGAGGGGCGGGGCTTAGGCCGAGGGAGGAGGCGGGACTGGGCAGAGCCCGGCTCCTCTCTGACCACCTCGGAGGTTCTTGGCGCGTGGGGGCGCTCTGATGCTGCGGTTGACTAATGGGTGACTCTTGCACAGGGGGCTGGGTGTGACTGCTGCTGAGGGAGTCCTGACATGCATGCGCACAAACATTGCTAACAGAGGTATCAACGCTCCCGGCGAGAGGCGCGCGGCAGACCAGGGCTCCTGAGCGCACTCCATGTGGTCCCCCAGCCCCGCCAGGAGTGATCCCTGAGCACAGCCGGATGTGAACCCAAAACAAACAAACAAAAAGATCAGTACCCGGTTCAGGTACTGAGCTTTGCGTCAATGGTCCGTACCCCACGAGGGAGTGTACTGGAATATTCTGAAGTTTGCATCCTCTTACTTCTTTAGGGGTTTCCCCACACCCAGCTGTGCCCAGGGGATAGAGCGATGCTCACACCTTCAATCCACTGAGCCATCTCTCTGGTCCTGCTTGCTAATTGAAAATTAAGGGCTCAGAAAAAAGTTACTATGCTTTTTTTTTTTTTTTTTAGCTATATTGATGGATATCTTGAAATAGAGAAAAGACATAGCTGCATAGAATCAATCAGTAATAACATTTACAGTTTTTCCACTAAGAAGATAAGAAACTCTTTGTATGTCTGCAATGCCTGTGAAAGACAGCAGGTGTCTAACCTAAAAGGATAGAGATAAAGGCCCACTATAATATACGTTGTAATTTTGTGAACTGTATAGCCTTCTGACCTAGTAACTCAAATGAGATCAGCGTAAAGAAGAATAACTGTCCAAACAAGAAAAACATTGGGATGCTTAATTAAATTATACTAGACCCAGGAGTGTTAGTTTCAGGAAGATGTGTCGACTTCCTTAAATTGGGATCCAACAATATGTGTCTCTATCAAATATATGAAGCATCTGAGTTAATGCAAAAAAGCAAACATTTCAAGAGAAACTGTTTTTTTCCTTTCATTTTTGCATTTGACATGTTCTTCTAAGGAAAGGAATATAGAAAATGATGATTTACACTTACGACACAACAGACATCGAGCAAATGTGCTAGAGGTGGTTATCATAAAGGAGAATATTATCTTTGCAGCATATCATATCTATGTTACTTCTTCAAAGTGGGAATCTGAGAGCTGACAGAGTTTAGGGCACTTGCCTTACCTGTCCACTCGGGTTCTATCCCTAACATCTCCTATTATCCTCTGAGTCTGCCAGGAGCGATCTCTAAGCACAGAGCCAGGAGTAAACCTTGAGCACCACATGGTGTGGCTAAAAAACCTCAAACTTCAAACAAAAAGGCGAATGTTTGGGGGCTGGAGTGATAGCACAGTGGGAGGGCATTTGCCTTGCACTCTGCGGACCCGGGTTCAGTTCCCAGCATCCCATATGGTCCCTCAGAACCACCAGAAGTGATTCCTGAGTGCAGAACCAGGTGCATTGTTGGGTGTGACCAAAAAAAGCCAAAAAAAAAAGCGCAGGGAGCATGTGACACCCATGGGTGTGCTGATTCATGTGACCTTCATGATGGGGCGTTTGGCATGTGGAAGCATCTCCTTAAGCCCTCTGGAGACTAGCCTTTGGCCAACCACCTCTGTCTTGGCTGCCCCTAGCCAACCAGTGAGCATGGGATGGTACCAACATAGACCATTCTTTGTTACTGTTAGTTTTCAATGATGGGAACTAAATCAGGGCCCCTCACACATGCTCTTGGATGGAGTCATGTCCCCTGGCCTCAGGCCATTCACATGAAACACAAGCGTCCTAGAGCAGGGGTCTTGAGCGGAGAACTCTCCATCAACTAGCAAATGTCTTGCTTGTTCTGCAGCCAAACATTTGGAAGCTTCCTTCCTTTGTCCGTTTCCATGTAGCAAATGTCCACGGCATGCGGAAGCTTCTCCCTTCTTAATACCCTCCCTGTTATTTTATCTACCAGAGGTATTTCCCCGGTATATTCCTTGCACAGCTAAACTTGTCTTTGTGTCTGCTTTTCAATGATTCCAAATGTCTGTGAGAGGCCTACTACCAGTGAAGATTTTTCTAAGCCGCAAAGATCACATTTTAAAAGATTGACCCCTTAAAAAAGCCCTCTAGGGGCCAGAGCAATAGTTTAGCAGGTAGGGTGTTTGCCTTGCATGCAGGTGAACGGGGTTTGATCCCCAGCATCCCATATAGTCCCCCGAGCACTGCCAGGAGTGATTCCTGAGTCACCTGAGGGGATGGACCCAAAACAGCCACCCCCTCAGATCCTAGACAGTGATCCAGTGATCCAGCATGAATATCTGTGTTGACCATTATACAAGTCCTAACAAATCTTGTTTTGGTGGGGAGGGGTTGAGGTCGCACCCAGCAGTGCTCAAAGCTTACTTCTGGTTCTACACTCAGGAATTACTCCTTGCAGCCTCAGGGGACCATATAAGGTTAGAAATAAAACTCAGG